>NC_073693.1:128127047-128153341 GCF_029784155.1 Uranotaenia lowii
CGAGACAGACAGTGATAGTGAAGGTGCGCCCAAAACTCTCCGCAGTGAACAACATACGAAACCGACGCCCGCCCCGGTTAAATATCGCACGACTGAATCAACCTTAGGTCTCGGCAGACTAAATACGCGCCATCGCTCGAAGGAGTGCTGTCTGTAGAGGGCGAGCTTGACGAAGGCCCTCTCAAAGACTGTTGGGATACCATCAAAACAGCCATCAACAGCCTTGACGAGTGGTTCGACAAGGAGTTTAGGAGGGTGATAGTGCAAAAAAGCACCCGTCGAAACATGGAAAATCAGCGACAGCGGAAGAGGCAGCGAGTCAGAATTTCCAGGAGAAAAAGCGCCGCCTAGAGAAGGAGGAGCTGGAGCAGCTGCATCGTTCACAGGTAACACGAAGCTTCTATCAGAAACTCAACGCATCCCACGAAGGCTTTGTGCTGCAAGCCGAAATATGGCTGGATAAGGACGAAGGTATCCTGACGGACAAAATTGGTGATTAAAAAGTGGAAGCAGCACTTCGATGAACACCTGAAAGGCGCACATGCAGGAAACCAAGACGGTGTGGAAAGATACTTTGCTGGCGTAGCCAACGGCAAGGTGTAGCCACTGCCAACGACGAGTGAAGATAAGGAAGCCATTCGCCGGTTGAACAGCAACAAGTCGGCTGGGAAGGATGGCATCGCAGCTGAACTCATCATAATGGGCCCGGAAAAGTTGGCAGATTGCCTACACCGGTTGATGGTCCTGATTTGGGACACAGCACAGCTACCGGAGTGGAAGGTCCCGAACTCTAATCCACCACCCAACGCCACAAGCAAACAGATTCGTGGGAAGTCATCAGGCCGGCTTCATGGAGGGACGATCTACGACAGACCAGATCTACACTTTACGGCAAATCCTCCAAAAATGCCGTGAACACCAAATCCCTACGCACTATCCATTCATCGACTTCAAAGCCGCATACGACACGATCGATCGTGACGAGGAATGGAAAATCGTGAACGGAATGGCTTTTCTGAGAGGCAAACCAGATTTATCAAGGCGACGATGGATGGAACGCAGTGCTCTGTGCGGACTCCTGGTGAATTGTCGAGTTCATTGCATGGTGTCAAACGTGGCGCTAGATTGTGTTATTCGACGAGCGGTGGGCGAAATGCGTTAAGTCAAATAATCTGCATTGCCGATGACATTGATACAGTCGGCAGATATCTACGGCGGTGGAGGGATGAATGACCCCATAGATGTTAAAATCCCAATGATCAAATAAATATATAAAAAAAATCTACGGCGGTGGAGGAGATCTACCGTAAACTGAAACGCGAAGCATGAAGGATTGGGTCATGAGGTCACGATCGATGGTGACAAGCTGGAGATAGTCGAAGACTTCGTCTATCTCGGCTCACTGGTGACCTTAGATAATGACACCAGCCGTGAGATCTGGCGGCCAATGATCAGTGGAAGTTGTGCCTACTATGGACTCCACAAGCAACTGCGGTCGAGAAGACTTAGCCCTCGCACGAAGTTTAATCTATACCTGACGCTCATCAGACCGGTTGCTCTCTACGGACACGTGACATGGATATTTCTCGAGGTATTCGAGCGACGCGTGTTAAGCACCATCTTTGTTGGTGTGCAGGAGAACGGAGTTTGGAGGCGAAGGATGAACCACGAGCTCACGCGACTCTACGGCGAACCCAGTATCCAGAAGGTGGCGAAGACTGGTCGGATACGCTGGGCAGGACAGGTTGCGAGAATGCCGGACGACTGTCCTGCAAAACAGGTGTTCGCTGCCAATCCGGTAGGAACGAGACGATCAGGGGCACAATGAGCGAAGTGGTTAGAACAAGCGGAGAGTGATCTGGCGAATGTGGGATGCCATGGACCGAGTGAATTTTTTGGAATTATCTTATATGGAATGTGACCGAAAGATAAGGAACCAAAGATGACGTTTATGTCCAATTCAGCAATTAACAATCTGAAAAATATGAACACAACACAAAAGGAGTGCCAAATCTACAATATTCTCTCCGGACTGCTAGGCAAAAGCTTTCGATGCCTATCAGATTGGATTTCATATTTCAAACACCATGAAAGGGGTGCTTTTATAAATTTTCCATGAAATCAAAACATTACAGGATAAAGCGTTTTTTGAAACTCGAAAGCTCTTCGTCGGGGTTTTATACCGTGATCGAGCCAAAAGTGACTTTCGACGACCTTCGCAGAGTCGTTTTCCCGCGGCCTTTCCCGACTATGCTCCCTTACTATTCCTGAGGACGACATTCTCATTATTGGAGACTTCAACCTGCCTGGTCTTAAATGGTGTTTCTCCCAGTGCGGTTTTTTGTTTGCTGATCCAGCGAGATCTTCATTTACAGCGTCGAGAATAAAAATGGTCGCTTGATCGATCTCTGTTTTGTTAACGACGGATCCCAATTGGCTACGAATGAACTAGCTCCTGCGCCTCTGGTTAAGCTTGTTCCTTATCACCCGGCACCGCTGCTTTCGTTTGAAATTTCTGAAGTTGAGCAAAGCCCTCCTCTACTATATGAGGCACAAGTCTCTTCACGCCAAAAACCAATATCGCAAACTTAACTCAGCTTATAAAAAAGTATGCACGCGTTGTTACCAGGGCTACCTCATCCGGATACAGCGTGGTTTTAACCTACATGTTTTTGGAAGACAAATCGGCAACCTCGGACCGTGATATTGTGACCTCTTCGCTGACAAATTCCGTAGTACTTTTGATTCTGGTTCAATTTCCTCGAACCAGTTGACTATTACAGCTAGTAACGTCCCACGTCAGAGTACTCCCTTTCATCACATCGTAATCGATAACGATACCATCTTGAAGGCTTCTACTAAGCTGAAATCCAGTTCCTCTGCAGGTCCGCATGGCATTCCAGCGACTTTCCTAAAACGATATATATCACATATGCTGACTCCTATGGAACGAATGTTCCAAGCGCCGCTCACGGAATCCACGTTCCCTTCCATTTGGGAAGAGGCTTACATGTTTCCAATCCACAAAAAAGATGGAAAAATGGAAATGGAAGAATATTAACAATTATCGCAGTATTTCTGCCCTATGTGCGATTGCCAAACTGTTTGAGCTGGCCCATTTTTCTCGTATTGCAAATTTTATTTCTCTAACGAACAACATGGATTCATGCCTAAGCGCTCTACGACAACAAAGCTGTTGATGTTCACATCTTCCGTGCAAGACAGCTTTGCCGGATTCTCTGGCAAACCGACGTAATCTACACCGACCTGCCCGCGGCTTTCGACAAGGTAAACCGTAAAAGACCCATAGCCAAACTAAATTGTATCGGTATTAACCTGGTAGGACGGAAACTAATCGTACGAACAGGTAAATCATTTTGCAATCAATTCCCTGCCTCTTCTGGAGTACCCCAAGGAAGCCACCTAGGACCCATAATATTCCTGATCTACTTCAACGACGTGCTGCTGCTTCTCGATGGACCATAACTGCCGTATGCCGACGACTTGAAATTTTTTCAAACGATTAACAGCCCCAAAGATGTCAACTTCTTGCAGAGCCAGTTTAACATCTTTGCCGCCTGGTGTGATGTCAATTGCCTTCCCTTGAATCGCAACAAATGCATGGTAATTTCGATTTCACGCAAGCGGCTTCCGCTATCGACTGATTCTTTTCTTGGACATGAGCCAGTTGCACGAGTTGAGCATGTGAAAGACCTTGGTGTGATCCTGGACAAACGGCTGGATTTCAAGATCCTCCCAAACTACATCGTCGATAAAGCATCCAGATGCCTGGGTCTTTTATTCCGTATGACAAAAGACTTTAAGGATATTTATTGTCTCAAAGTGTTTACTGCAGCTTGGCTCGAACGTCTCTCGAATATGCCTCGGCTGTTTGGTGCCCATACTACCAAAATGGCTTGGAGCGTATCGAGGCCATCCAGAGGCGTTTGTTACGTTTCGCTCTCCGGAACCTGAACTGGCAAGACCCGTTCCGACTTCCCAGCTACGAAAACCGCGGCCGCCTTATCGACATCGACAAGGAGGCCCGCCGGACCGCAACACGGGCCTGTATTGTCGCCGATCTGCTTTCATCGAGAACCGACTGCAACGCACTGTTAGAAGTACTCCAACTCAGCGTACGATCTCGAGGCTTGAGGAATCGTGATCTTCAGCTCTTTGCTCCTCTCCGACAGAATATTGTCGCTGAATCCCCAAACCGGAGTTTTCGTCAACATCAGCGACGGCGACATCACTGACAACATTCCATGTTGACCAGACATCTGTCAAACATCTTCCGAATGTCGGAACCAAACAAAAGAACGGGTGTTTGAAGAATTGTTCATCGTCGCTTTTTGGCAAGGTTGCCAATCACCAGCGCGAAAACGTCGGATTTCAACTTCATTGACAATAACTTCGTAGCTAATACAGCGCTAATTGGTTCAATAAGGCTGTTTAACCGCTTCTCCGATCTTTTTGATTTTGACGTTTCGAGGGAATTATTCCGAAGAAGAATCCTTACTGCTTTAAGTATAGTTTAGGGTAAATTCCGTGTAATTGTAGTTTGTCTTTAATTTTTAACCTATCATTTGGATCAATATGTGATCTGTTGATAAACAATCAACAAACAATCAAATGTTGGACGACCATAGACTGAATCTTCTTAAAAAAGTAAAAATATCTCGGAATGCCACTAAGTGGAAAAATCCTGGGAAAAATGGTGTAGTATGTGCTAACTTATGCCTATGAATATGTTCGATTCAAAACATTTTTTTTCTTGGATGAGATTTCTAAACATGAACTATTTTTTGGTTTGGTTTTTCAATGAAAAATGCTAACCCTCTCAGAAAGTCGGTAGATGCTGATGCAATTTATCGCTTAACGAATACCTCCTTCATGTGCATCATCTTCTCTCGGCTGGCCAGGGGATAGCTGCTGTTCAGCTTCGAAACGCATCGCTGATATTTGGGCCGATAATGCTGCTGATGGGATTTGTTCCAGCCACTTTCCTCGGTTCCATTCCTCAGGTACTGTTTCGGTATGTAGAACTTGGCCCGTTCACGGCGCAACTCCAAGGCCGACGGATGTGGATTGCTCTCGCCGGTTTCCTTGTCGAAGAACTGACTTCCGCTGTGGAACGAGCCGAATTCCAGCTCACCGGTTTCCTGATCCTGCATCGTTTCTGGAGGTTTCCGATTGTAGCTGAAAAATAAAACAAACAATAAGTCCCAGCACAGAAATAGACACGGCAGTCAGAAACTTTCTTCGGAAACGATTTGCCACGTCTGCAACCAAAGTCGAAAATCGTATGACACAATATTGGCTGGAGCAAAGGTGTTAATTTATTCAATTGAAATTGCCACGTTGATCCAACGAACGGTTTACTTGAGGCCTTTCGGGTGGTTCAGTGTGTCTGTTTATATTCCAAGTGTGTAATTTGAAACACGATACGAATAAGCAGAAGTGATAAGAACTTAAAAAAGTTGAACGAAAAAACATAAATGAAAAATCAGAACTTAAAAAATGAGACCAAATTAAAACATGTCAATCTCGCTTAACTGTTTTTATCCATTCTGGAGTCTTGAAGGTGTATTGCAAATTCATGAAACACGTGCGACACAGCTAAACCTTGTACCGCCTTAATTTGGATTTCATTAACAAAAAACAAACATCGGCTATCATGAGTGCAGAAGCCCTCAAGAGGTATCAAAGGTCGAACAGACGGCATTTAACTATAATGTGTGTACCGTATGTGCGTGTGGAGCGCTTCCGATACATTCTTCATTATCAGATATCGTATAAAAGTTTAGTATCAAACTTAACTTAATTTGAAATTAACCAATTTTTTATATCAGATTTTAACCTGCCTTCGAAAAGCCTCCTGTTACATCATGTTGAGTTCGTAGATTTGATTTTGAATTCATATTTGATTCTACCATTTTTCCATAATTTTTTACATAGAATTCTACTAGTTCCAGTACATTTATTGAATGTAAAAATCCATGTGATGGTTTATTTTGGGCCATCATTCGCTTGATCTCTAACGAACAATGTTTATTGTTTTATTTTGGCATTATCTTCCACTCTATCTCCTAGTCGAAGATAATTCGAAAAATGTAACAAACAAAATTGCCCATGTAGGAAAAAAACGCCTTTCAGTTCACATCTACAGCTAGAGGAACGGGCGCAAAATTCGTCTGATAACACCGTACATTTACTGTTCACGTGAAAGTAAGTGTAAATGTTTGTTATTACTATAACAACTGCTATCAGGTCCGTTCGGCACTTTGTGCCCGTTTGTTTACTGGTGTTCATTTTTACAAAGAAAGGTGAAGCACCGACTATCAGTCAGCTGCATCAATACCATCAGCTAGACGCGAACAAAACATTGCCATTAGGGTGAACATTATAAAATTGATTGACCTAAGTCATTACTTTTCAACGTAAGTATATTTCCCTTGAAGACAATTTTGAATTTATTTGCCAATTTGACATATTGATTTCAAATCACAGCACTATTCATGAATAATTTTCAATTTGTTGGTTGACCTGCGTGAACAACGATTTCTTATTCTTGGCTCATTTTTTTTTTAAGGAGAATGTTAATTTGGTTTTCTCGTGTACACGGATTTACAATACATTTTTGAGACATTGAAATACTTCAAAGTGTAAAAAATACGTAAGGGAAAATGGGGATTTTTGATCCCATTTTCTGGTTTCCATCATATCATTTTGGGGAAAAAAAATTAGCAACTGTCTTTTGCTTTTTCTGAAAGCGTGTACTATCTTTTGCTTTTTCTGACAGTGTGTATTTTCAAATCTATATGCTAAAATTAGAACGATACTTGATTCCGTTGATGAATGAGAAGCATTATCGTGGGATGCAAATATAGGGGAGAATGAGGATACTTGATTTCTTAGCTATATCTCCAAACTGGAATGTCGTACGAAGATCAAATGTTCTAGAAAAATGTGCCAAATGGAACAATGTTTGAAGTTCAAAAAATTTTAACAAAATAAGTTTTTGGGTTATTAATCTTTGTTTGAAAAATTTCACAAAATGTGACTTGAAGATCTTTTTTCATCATTTTAAAATGTTCCTAAAATGGAAATATTATAACAAAAATATTTATTCCAATTGATATCTTTCGAGTGTAAAATGAACTTCAAAATACAATATTTTCAAAGCGATGGAAATCTCTCAACTTTTTCCCGAAAAAGTTTTCTAAAATGTTGATTTTGGGTACAATTGATCCCGGTATATTCTTCTTCTCAATGGATCGTGGTCATTGCTGATTACGAGATTACTAATATTTATCCAATAGCTAATATTCATCCATCAATTATCCGAAGAAAAGGGCTAAAATAATTGATTTTCTCTTGTTTATTAAAAATTGCGCCCGTAAGTATGCAATGTCATAAGGGTTGAGAATAAGCTATAGAATTTTTTGTCTGACAATTATAGATTGTGAAATGACCGTGGACGCGGGTAGGGACTCATTTATATCTGCACCTCTATATAAATGAGTTTACCTTGTCGTATGAGAAACTTATATTCTGATAGTAAAATATCACAATGTAACTCTCATAAGTACCAACGGATCACTATACGAGCTTTAGTGAAACGGAAAACAACGGTGCTGGTTCCACGGCTTTAAACGAACGCCTACCCATTAGCTCGATGGTCCGATCAGCAATGATTGTTTGACCTGTTTTTATTCTACGTGATAAACCTTTTAAATGATATTTTTTATTTCAGGACAATATAAGATTCTTTTCCTACAGAGACGGATTAGGTAGATGTTACCAAGATGTTCAAGCACTTGAAAAGAAAAAGCGTAGGTAGATCGGTATCAAAATTTTACCTCTCAAGTAAGTTATTTTGTATTAATTTCTTGCTCTCCATCAAAATCGGCTTCATTTAATTAGAAGGCCCAGGTTATATGCAGATAGTTAATTTTTCTTGCTAATGATGTTGTTCGTTTCAGATGCACAGTAATACACATCGTAACATAAATACTCAGCCCACAGTGGCTATTATCTGTCTGTTACATCACACAACACAGTATAGCACATAGTAACAACAAACCTCAGCCCACAGTGGCTATTATTTGTCTGTTACATTACACAACACAGTATAACACATTGTAACAACAAACCTCAGCCCACAGCGGCTATTATTTGTCTGTTACATTACACAACACAGCATTAGACATCGTAACAACAAACCTCAGCCCACAGTGGCTATTATTTGTCTGTTACATTACACAACACAGCATTAGACATCGTAACAACAAACCTCAGCCCACAGTGGCTATTATTTGTCTGTTACATTACACAACACAGTATAACACATCGTAACAACAAACCTCAGCCCACAGTGGCTATTATTTGTCTGTTACATTACACAACACAGCATTAGACATCGTAACAACAAACCTCAGCCCACAGTGGCTATTATTTGTCTGTTACATTACACAACACAGCATTAGACATCGTAACAACAAACCTCAGCCCACAGTAGCTATTATTTGTCTGTTACATTACACAACACAGTATAACACATCGTAACAACAAACCTCAGCCCACAGTGGCTATTATTTGTCTGTTACATTACACAACACAGTATAACACATTGTAACAACAAAACTCAGCCCACAGTTACATTACACAACACAGCACTTCACATCACAAAAGCAATGAAAAGTAAACCCCTTTTGCTCGTAATACAGCTCTCTGACCTTCTAACCTATCAGGGAGCAACCAGTGTTCAATTGAGTGCCAGTGCTTAGTCCCTCTGGTGTATTACGGTCTCGTCCAACTCCTTCCCAATTCATGTACCTAGCTTTCCCCCGCGGTGAGAAGTTTTAGCCTCAAAAGGGCTCTGTGATTTCTCACAAGCTGCCGCATAAAAAAAAAAAAAAAAAAAAAAAAAAAAAAAAAAAAAAAAAAAAAATTATAGATTGTGAAATGAGAACAAACATGACCAAAATAGTCGTCAATTAACATTCTATCTTAGGGTTTTGTTTAATTTTTTCCATGGATTAGGCCATTAGGGCTTCCTGAAAAAGTCTCTGAGTCTCCCCTAACGTCAAAAATATCGCAATTTTTTTACTTCCACGAAAATGCTTCTAGTTCATCTACAGGTTCAAGTATCGTTCTAATTTTAGGAGCATAGAAACTTGAAGTTACACGCTGTCAGAAAATGTAAAAGAGTGCGAGTTGCTTAATTTTTCCAAAAAGATATGGTGAAAATAAGAAAAAGGGATCAAGTATACCCACTCTCCCCTAGTGATATTTTTGGAGTTAAGGTAGACTTGATCCTTTATTGAAGGAGACTTGATCCTTTATTCAGGGAGGCATAATCATTGGACAAAATCAAACAAAATCCCAAGATAGAATGTCAATTGACTATTTTGGCCCTATTGTTCTCATTTCATAGTTTATAAAAGTCAGAAAAAGAGAATTCTAAAATTTTGTCTCGACCCTAAAGACATTGCATACTTAGAGGCGCAATTTTTTTTTTAAATTTAAGGGAAAATCTCTTTTCTAAGCCCATTTTTCCTGAAAATTATTGAAATTATATTGATTACCGGATAATTATTAGTGATCGCGTAATCAGCATTGATCGCGATCGATTTAGAAGAAAAATATACATTTTTGAGCTCAAGGGATCAATTGAACACATAATGAACATTTGAAAAAAAAATTTCTGGAAAAAAGTTGATAGTTTACCATTGCTTTGAAAAAATGGCATCATATAGTTTATATTATACTTTAACGATTGATATGATCATATGATGGAATAAATGTTTTTGTTATTATTTTTTGATGTAAGAACATTTTAAAAAGATGAAAAAAGATCTTTGAGTAACATTTTGTTAAATTTTTTAAGCAAAGTTCAATCACTCTAAAAGATATTTGCCACATTTTTCTAGAACAATTGATCTTTGAAAGACATTAGGGGAGAGTGGGGATACTTGATCCTCTTTTCTTATTTTCACCATATCTTTTTGGAAAAATTTAGCAACTCGCCGTCTTTGACATTTTCTGACAGCTTGTGTAACTTCAAGTTTCTATGCTCCAAAAATTAGAACGATACGTGAAACCGTTGATGAGCTAGAAGCATTTTCGTGGGAGTAAAAAAATGCGATTTTTTGGAAGTTAAGGGAGACTTGATCCCCTATTGAAGGAGACTTGATTTTTTATTCAGGAAGCCCTAATCCTTGTATAAAAATCAAACAAAACCCCAAGATAGAATGTTAATTGACTACAGTAATACCTCGATATAAATATTATATCGAAACACTACTTAAAATGGTCCTTTGGAGCATGGATAGTGATCGTAAATGTGAAAAAGTTGATTCTGAATTCTGTTTGTACGGATTTGCACAAACTGCTCAAAAAAAATCTTTAAATAAAGATCTGGTCGTCCAAGCGTTCTTGGAGGACCTGTAGTATACTGGCAGCTCTTTAATGTTTTTCAACGCTTGTGGTTTCGCGGATTTCCCTATCATCATCAATGGAAGTTTGAAACTACCATCCATATTGCTACATGGCAACAATTTACCGCATGGCTCATAAAGTAATCCTCTCCTTACTGACTTTCCGACCAGGTGCTGATCTGGCATCTTGTTCAACCAATGTTTGCGTTGGTGTGCTCTTAAAAAACAACCCACATTCGTCAGCATTCCAGATTTGAGCTGGAGATAGATTTTTATCTTGGACTTCTTTTGTAAATTTGGCGATATAATTGCTATATTTAAGAAGGCGGATACCGAACCTTTTCATAGCAAGTGATAAAATCCGTGCATTCGCGATGGTACAGAAGTCTGTACAGTGATTGATCAACTGTCAGCAATCATAAAAACTTATTTGAATAAAAGACTACGTGCTCTACCCTCACTTCAGCTCAAGCAACTTATCTGTAGGTGCAAATATAGTCATTAAGTTTTTAAATGAAGATACATGCTCTAGGCTGGATTTTCAAAAGCACATAAGCGACTATCACAATACTGAAAGTATTGGAGCTACATTTTCAACGCTTGCGCTCATTCGCTCTTTATGTATCTGAGAATTTACCGCATGGCTCATAAATAACATTATTATATTTTTATGACAAAAAAGTATTGAAATTAAACATATTTATTCAAATTAGAAACATTTTTAAAAGTTACGTCATATAAAGGCAAAAGTTGCTTTATATTGGATTACGTTATATCGAGGTTGCTTTAAAAAGAAGTTGCTTTATATCGAGGTATTACTGTATTTAGGTCATGTTTGTTCTCATTTCACAATTTATAGCAGACATAAGAAGAAAATTCTATAACTTTGTCTCAACGCTATTAACATTGCATACTTAAAGGCGCTATTTTTTATAATTAAGAGAAAATTAATTATTTTTGCTCTTTTCTTCAGACAATTGTTTGAGAAACATTAGTTTTTGGAGAAATATTAGTAATTTCGTAATCAGCAATCATAACGATCAATTCAGAAGAAGAATATGCCGTTTGGAAGGGGGATCAATTGTACCCAACTCTAGGGGATCAATTGTACCCATAATCAACATTTTAGAAAACTTTTTCTGAAAAAAGTTGAGAGTTTTCCATTGCTTTGAAAATATGGCATTATGAAGTTCATTTTACGCTCGAACGATTGATACATTGGAACAAATATTTTTTTTCATAACTTTCCCATGTAAGGAACATTTTAAAGTGATGAAAAAAGATCTTCAAGTTACATTTTGTGAAATTTTTCAAACAAAGTTCAATTTCTCAAACAATTATTTTGTTAAAATTTTTAAACTACAAGCATTGTTATTTTGCTCATTTTGGCAAATTTTTCTAGAACATTTGATCTTTGTAAGACATTCCAGTTTCGAGATATAGCTAAGGAATCAAGTTTCCTCGGGAAAGGAATCGAAAAGGATTGTTAACACTCTAACCGTGTGGGGGGATTATAGTTTGTCTAAGGCATATGCGGCTCCTGAGACACTTCTCTGGAGCCACCGTGTTTCCGATATATTTGACCTATTTTGATATTCTTTTGTCAGTTATTTGTAGTTCAGAAAACCCAATTATTTGTAGTTGTTCCTATAATGCCTTGGAATGTGCAGCAGGCCCGTGCAAAGGACCCGCTCTTGGGGGGCGGAGGAGGGGGGGGGGGAGGGGTTTGAAATTCAAAATCAAGATTTTCTAAGTTTTGAATCATTGCTCTTTACGGCAAATCATCAATAAATTGTTGAAAATAGTGTTCCTTATTCTGAACTAGACTTTTGCTAAACAATAAATACGAAGCAATCAAGTTTATAAATCTAACATCAATATTTCAGAAAACACAGAAAACGAGTGCGATCACCATTTGAATAGTGAAATCTTGATTAGGAAAAAAAAAAATCCATTTTGAACTTGAGAGTATTGAAAATAATCCATTTTGAACTTGAGAGTATTTATTCGAAACACATACCTACTTGATGATTAAATTTAATTTGATACAAAGAAGAATATCAATTTTATGTCAAGAGTACCAGTGATTCAAATTAGTGATAAAATTATTTTCTATTTCGTCCAGTTATCAACCTAAAAGACTGAAATAGATTAGTTCATTTCTAAAGTTTACAAATATTACTTCATGTATTTATAAAACATCATGTTCAGTTCATCATTGGAAGCTTTATTGCCAAAGTGCAGGTTGGGAAATGGGTGATTTCTTGAATAATCAATAAGAAACTTATGAAAATAAAAATAATGAATTTGAAGTATTGTTATAAATATTGAAAGCAGAAACCAAATACTCATATAATAAATGTTGTCTATTAAAATTTAGCTTTAAACTTGCTGTTTCGAATAATTGCGAATCTTTTCATAAATAAAAAAAATCATCAACGATTAAAACAGATTATTCAAAGTAATAAAAATAAGTAAAAATTTTATGAATTTTGCAAGCGCTAGTTTTATAGTAAAGAATTTAAAACTTCGAATATTTTGTAGCCGTCAATTGAAATACTGGGTCCAAGAAAGGACAAAAGGTAGAAAGGTTTTTTTTAAAATTAAATAATAAGACTTATTATGTTTTCAAATCACAAAAATTCAGACTTGAAAAACAATGAGAAACTTATTTAAATTATTTTAAAAGAAATTAAAAATGTTTGACTACAAAAATCGGAAAATTTATGATTTATGTAAAAAATTAAAATAAAAAAAAAACGATTGTATGAAATTTGAATTCTATATATTCAAACAAATTAAGACATTAAGGGGGGGGTAGGGTCTAACGGGTATAAAAAAAACACCATTTTCACGATTTTTTTCTAGAGCTATCGTTCAAACAAATGTATTCAAATTTTTTGCATTATACAAAGCATTGTTAAAAGAACATTTAGTAATTTTTTCGTAGAAAAATATTGAAAAATGAGCCGGTGACGGAGCATTTTCGAGGATGCCTTTTAGAAAACAGGTATTGCGGTGGACACTGTATCTCAGCACAGAATCATCTGAATTCAAAAAATCAGAGCAAAATATTTTTAATAGATGTTTTTCTGGACCCCAACGTTTTTATTTAACTTAAAAATATTTTTATGAAATTTTTGTGGCTGTTTGAAGTAAAAACTACGATTTTTCACTTAAAAATCCGCAATTTTTCACCTATAAAATCTCCCCAAAGTAAAAAAATCAAAAAAGAAAAACGTTGGGGTCTGGTATTTTATATGTAGAAACTATGTTCCAAATTTGAAAAGAATCGGATCAGTAGTTTTCAAATGACGATGTCCACGGACTTTAAAAATGTGCTTTCGAGAAAAACGCGTTTGAAGTTTCTGCTCTTGCTTTCTTGCAGTATTAGATAGGAGGAGATAAAGGCCTATAACTTCTACAGTTTTGCTTCAATTGACTTGAAAATTTGACACAACATTCTTGAAATGTTTTACAATAAGAAAATAAAAAAATAAAAAAATCGATTTTTTGAAAGTGTTAGACCCTACCCCCCCCCTTAAAGAAGATAAGTTTCCAGTATCGATGATATGGAGTTTAAAGGTTTAAAAATGAATCAACTTTAAGTGAAATCAATCATTGATAACTGATGCTCTAACAAATCTTCGTGAAATTGAAAAAAAAACTGATTTCTTATTTGATTATTATATTAAATTTATTTAGGAACTAGCTGATCCCATGTTATGTTATGAACAGTTTGTATGCAAGTCAATTGCCAAGCATTTGCCAGATGCACTTTCGAATTCATTTTTAATTATTAATTACATATTTTGGACGATCACATTTTATGTCGTCTGCTACTAAATTTGAAATCAGGAATCAATTGCCCGTGCTAAAAAAAACCCGTGTATAAATTTCGACTCGATCGTTGCATAACAACGCAATGATTGCCAAAAAGTTAAACCTCTTTCTGTGACCTCTTATACAATCTTTGATAATTGAAATTGATCGCCCTTCCCTAAAAACTCCCGGGTGCAAATTGTCCGAGTAATCCATTACATAATAACGCCAATATTTCTAAAAACAGTGATAACTTATATGGACAACCCCTGGCAAATCATTTGACATCTGAAATCGATTGCCTGACCTCAAAAACTCACATCCCAATCCGATATCAAATAACGACGATATTGCAAAAATATTGAAAGGTTAATATGGACGACCCACTTTGCTGGCCCCTTACACTGAATTTAATACCTGAAATCCATTGCTCGTCCCTAAAAACTTTCGTGTTCCAATTTTCATCTGAATCCGATGTATAATAATGACAATATCGCATTAACAGTGAATAGTTAATATGGACGACCCCTTTGACTGACCCCTGTTTATAATTTGGATGAGTGGAATCAATTGTTTGTCCTTAATAACTCCTATATGCAATTTTTCATCCCAATCCAATATATAGAAACGTCAATATCACTAAGATATTGAAAAATAGATATGGACGACCCCTTTACCGGCATCTTACACTGAATTTTACACCTCAAATCGATTGTACGTCACTCAAAACTATCATGTACCAATTTCCAGCTGAATACAATGCATGATAACGTCAATATCGCAAAAACAACGAACAGTCAATATGGACGACCCCATTGGATGACCCCTTACACAAAATTCAATGCCTGAAATCGATTGCTCGTCTTTCAAAACACACATGTGCCAATTTCCATCAAAATCCGACGAAAAATAACGTCAATATCAAGAAAACATTTTGTGTCTTGTATGGACGACCCCCTTCAGAAGGGGTCATCCGAAAATCTGAAAACATTTTTCATCATTCCTGGTCCTAATGAGCATCCATGCCAAATTTCAGCTCTCTAGGTCTTAAGACGGCTGAGCTTATAGGGGACAAACAAACAAACAAACAAACAAACAAACAAACAAACAAACAAACAAACAAACAAACAAACAAACAAACAAACAAACAAACAAACAAACAAACAAACAAATAAACAAACAAACAAACAAACAAACAAACAAACAAACAAACAAACAAACAAACAAACAAACAAACAAACAAACAAACAAACAAACAAACAAACAAACAAACAAACAAACAAACAAACAAACAAACAAACAAACAAACAAACAAACAAACAAACAAACAAACAAACAAACAAACAAACAAACAAACAAACAAACAAACAAACAAACAAACAAACAAACAAACAAACAAACAAACAAACAAACAAATATACAGAAATTGCTTTATATATATATATATATATATTATATATATATATATATATACTAGCTGACCCGGTGTGCCTTGCTACACCTTCCAAAAATAAATTAAATTTGTTAAAATGTCTGAAATTAAGCTTCATTTTTTAAGCAGCATTTCAAAACAAATGTCAAGCTAATTTAGAAGCAAACGCTTTATAAAATGGCCGCATGTATGTCTTAATGATATGGACTTCCAGTCCTTTCCCTCTAGCAAAGCAAAAAGTGCTCACGAACTACTATAACTTAGTTTGTAGTATCTAAATGACGTAGCATTCCGCTTTATTTGTTTGATAAATTTTCAAATCATGCCAAATATAATATGAATAATCCTTCTTTCCGACTCCACCCATCCTTCTTTCCGACTCCACCCAGAAATAAGGGAGGGTCTCAAATTCTTTGTACCTTCCTGTAATATCCGGCACTACGCAACAGAACTATAAACCGTTTTTATTTCACTCCGTAAAATGCACCTCACGTTTCTGCTCTTCTTTTACACACTGAACTAGGAGTAACCGGTGCAAGTTAGATGTTACCAAATTCGGGATGCCACATCCTCCCCGCTAGGCAGAATTAATGGGTTGTTACTTCAACAGCTCTAATTCGGAGCGATCATAATAGAATGTCATACTGCCCGACGAGGTTTGATAATTAACTTCATCCGTTCTCTTATTTTCAAATTGGTGTTTGTTAGTAGTAGCTAGGTAATAGCTCTTTGCAAATCTATGTAAGTTTTTAATGAAAAGCAGAATCTGGTCTAACACGATTTAGGAACAACACAACCAACTCACGTGTACGTTCATGTTATTCAAAGTTATTAATAAACTCATCAACTACATATCAATTTCTTTGTTCACTATTCGTTCATGTGGTGAACTTGTAGCAATCACAGATTGTCTTTCCAAACTAAAAACAGCTTCTAACTTATGATATGCTTTACCTCTAAGGCCTGTATGATAAGCCTGAATTCTACCTCGGTACCCTTCCTATCGGCAAAAAATAATGAATTTCAATAACGATCGTTTACAACTCTTCAACTCTTGGAAAACAGTTTAGAAAAAAAAACAATTATTATAATAACCCAAATTCGTAGGGCTGCAGTGTTTAACATTTTCGGCGATTAACACTCAAAAATTCAAAATCTTTCAAAACAATGCAGTATATTCGACCTGATGAGCCACTCAACAAATATAAGTAACGTAAAATTACAGTTACCATTATCAGAAAAACTAAACATCTCGGTGGCGTAAAAGAATAAACGCATCTCAGCTCCTATCGCTAATCCGCGCACGGCGAATTCTATTGAAACGGTGTTTTACCACCGAAAAAATTTTCCATTTGTTTTCTGTTTTTGTTTGGTCAACATGCTGAAAATATTTTGCCTTAAAAATGTGTAAACAGTGACTGAGATAAATCTGTTTCAATATTTTGATTGTTTCATCTTATTGAAAACGTTAAGTCCATTCGAACATATTCTTGGCAATGAGCTTTACTCAACCCAGGGACTTCAACATAGTTGGCAAGGAGCTTTACGGTACTCAAGATGTTTGTTCTTTGTTTGTTTACATTAAATAGTTCACGATACATATGAACTTGGTTATGAGCTGAACTTTACTCGATTTGACTGATATAGTTCTTTTCGATGAGCTGAACTCTACTCAGATGTTTTTCTGTTCACTGTTGAGATAGGTTTTGAAATATGCTTGGCAAGGAGCTAAACTCTACTCAAGCTGATGAACATATCCTGGTAAGGAGCTAGACTCTACTCAAGATGTTCAACTTTCAATATCTACGAAACATCCATAATTGTGACCTTGGCAAGGAGCTTAACTCTACTCAAGGATTGATTTTTTTCATTTTTAAAATATGCTTGGCAAGGAGCCTAAAACTCTACTCAAGGTGTTCAACTTTTGATATCTCCGAAAAATCCATGACAGTGACCTTGGCAAGGAGCTTAACTCTACTCAAGGTTTGATTCTTTCAGTTCATTCTTCAAATATGCTTGGCAATGAGCCGAACTCTACTCAAGCTGTCGAACATATGTCTTGGCAAGGAGCTCAACTCTACTCAAGATGTTCAACCTTTAATATCGAAGGAAAATCAATAATTATGACCTTGGCAAGGAGCTTTACTCTACTTAAGGTTTGTTTATTTTTGCAAAAGATTGCTCTACATTTCTGTATGAAATACACTTCTTGGTAATGAGCCGAACTCTACTCAAGAAACACTTTATTATAAGCAATTTATTTACAGGGGCTTTTTTTGCAATTAGTTAACATTTTCTCAATGCGATAATGAAAATATGTTCAATCATTTCAGATCACATCACCCACTTATTTTTGTTATACAACTGTTCAGATATTATTTTTAATTTTCTTTTTCTTTAATTAACAATTAACAATAAACAGCATAATATAGTACTGCTGTATGTACAATGCAAACTTGCTACACTATTTAGAACCAATTTTCTGTTTATTTTTATTTTCAACATCTCAAAATTCATGTGAAATTTACCTACTAATTTTTTTTCAGTGCCATGAAAATGCAAAGCATCGATGAATTGTTTTGATTTGATGGAACAATTATATTGCAATGTTTCCAGACATACATACCGCCTCTGTCGGCCTTACTTCTCCTGGCAGGATCGCCAATGTAATATCCGGCACTACGCAACAGAACTATAAACCGTTTTTATTTCACTCCGTAAAATGCACCTCACGTTTCTGCTCTTCTTTTACACACTGAACTAGGAGTAACCGGTGCAAGTTAGATGTTACCAAATTCGGGATGCCACACTACCCAAACATCCTCTCTATCTCTTATTTTATAAGTTCTCGATTTATGCCATTAAAGTTGTATGGATGCCCTTATTGGTTTGATAAGTTTTCAAGCTATACATCACAATTTACTATGAACTTCCTTGTCCCTTCCTTCTTCACACTGCAGAAAAGTTTGTAACATTCATAGAAACAAATCTTGTACCCAAATTCATATTGATAAACTGCAACTCAATGAATCAAGAAAAATAATGTTTTTTAAAGGAGAAAAAAATATGTTTAAATTTTGTTATTCGGCTGAATCACAGCAATTTTCGCTTATTTTTGTGTGCTGGGGGTCTTTTTAAGACTTTCAAAGATTTAAACTTACTGACCTTATCTGTTCATTAACAAACGAATGAAAAGTAGATTATCAAAAATTGAATGGATCGAAAGAAATCTGTTCATGCTTCGACGGTGGTATGAATATTTTCAAAAATTTTTCATGTAAACACCATACAAAACCTTAAAATTATGATTTTTGGACCGAAAAAGCTAACAGTTATCAAAGTGTCTTTTGCCTTTATTTTTTTGATTTCAGTCTTAATTTCAATTCAGATACACCAAGGCAAGTGCAAACGGATTTTAACATAGTAGAGCTTTTATAAATATAACATAACTAAATCATTTCTCAACAAACTTTTGATGAAAGTACAATATGCCAACATTTTGACAAAAAGATATTTCTTAGTGAACATTTGTCCGAATTATTGAAGCAAGAGGAAACACAATACTTTTTCTGAACTTATTCATAGATGCAAAATTTAGTGTAAAGGCTTTGAAATGAATCTAATACATGTTCCTGTTTGTTTTATCAAATTTCATTGATATATCTGCAGTTTCATGCTGTTTTGAACAAATACCTAAATTTACAAAGATACTTTTTATAATTTTAAATATCCACTTCATCCACTTCCACTGAATCATTTGGAGAGGAAATTCCTAAAAGGTAGATGTTTCATGTTTAAAAGGCGCGTTTGAACTTGTTCCGCTATGTAAAATGACAGGAGTTAATAGCATTTTCAACACTTTCCGGTCATATTCAAATAAAAAAAAAATTTGCTCCCACTGGTACATCAATCTAAAAAAAGTCTCTTCTATGCAGCCAAAATACGAAAAACAGCTACATACTTTTCATGTTAAGTACGGACTTGAATTGTGTCTGAAAAAAACAGTACAGTGTTTTTCGGTGAATGGTTTAAAAAAAAAGTTGAGTTTATTTCGTCAGATTGTTGTAAGGGTACAATAACTAATTTATAAATTTTTTACGTAAATGCTGAACGTTTGCACTTGCTCTAGTGTACCTTCTCAACTGAAAATTCTTCCGGAAAATGCATATCCTCACTTCTTACATATAATCTATTTTAAAGGACAGGTTCTTGTTTAGTTCATGTGTTGGTTCATTTTCATCGGATTTTGTTGTGGTTCTGAAAAATAATACATGTTATTATTTTGTCTGCTATCGATAGGAATGTAGGCGTATTGGACTATGTTTTTAAATACGGAATCAAAATTGTTTTAGTTTTTAAAATCGTTCAAAAAATTTTGATTGGTATTGATGCGGTCGGCTGGGAATCATTAAGAAAAATATCACATCTAGGCTTCATAGCGCCACCACGTGCATTGACAGTATGCCTGGTTGAGAAATACGCGCCCAAATGTTCCCACTGATCAGTATGCTATGCCATGGTAACTATCCTCTCACGACGTTTGCTCGCGACGCCTCGACCTTGGAGACGAAAAACAAACCGCCTGGTGCCGAGAGGAAAAAAAAAATCTCGAAAAATGGATGTCATGACTTTAATTTGATTCAAATAACTACAAATTTGATTATTGCGGACAATTGATGCGACTTTTTGTCATTTTTATTCGATATAAACCGATTCGCATGGCTGCAGAATATTCTAAAAATAATTTCATTCGAATCGTTTGGGTCATTTCGGAGGAGTAGTACTACAAACACCGTTACAAGAGAATTTTATATATATACTAGCAGGCCCGGTAAACTTCGTCTTACCATGTTCAACTGGGCGTCCATTTTCCATTTTTCCTAGTTTTTTTTTATTATATTTCCCTCCTTTCCTTTTACTCAAATCGTCTCGCTTAATTCTATCAAAATAAAACACAAGAGTTTTAACTCAATCCTACGGGTCTTTTAAAATCCACTTTTTGTTACTTGTTCCAGAAATAACTGTATGTTGATAATATGTATGTTTCATTTGTCGTATTCCATTTAGTAGATTCATTCCGTTTTGTTCGAGTTCACATTAAGGTTTAAACCGAAATAAAAAGTTTCTCACTCATTGGAATATATTGCGTATGAATCATTTTTAAAGTAGAATTTTGAATATCGGGACAATTTTTGGAGTATTTGCCGAATATTTTGCCTAACGCAGCGCTTTCATCTCCCAATTAGCTTTGGATTTAGAGCTGAAGAAGTAAAAAAAACATAAGAAAAGATTTGTTACTAATCATTTTCAAACAGCTTTTTATTCACCATCCTCATTCTTCGAAGCAGTTGGAGTTAAAATCCATATTGTCAACAAAATCATGTTCAAAAAAGTTTCACCTAATACTAAACTTCTAGACTTTACACATTTCAATTTTAAATATTCCCAAACAGCACTTGTCATGACATTTAATCTGTCTATTTTGTATACAGCAAATTCCTTTTTTTATTTATTCAAACAAAAAATTCAAATTAATTCCTTTGAACTTTATCCCAATGAATCAAAGAAACGATTGGTTTTGAAAAGAGGAAAAAATATGTTTAAATATGTTCACCTATTATTTTAAAGATTCTAATTGAAGCATTGCTATGTTCTGATTCAAAATTTCCTGAACATTGTTGGTGGTGATCTGCGATTTCATTTAGGATTATGTAATATTTTTAAAACTTTATAACATTTAATTGAAAAGCAGACTTTTTTGAATTAATCATATCCTCACTTTTTGTTCTTAAAAAGTAGATTATTTTATTGATAACTTCAACTTACGTTTGCAGAAAATCAAAAAGTTCATTCGGCCTTTGAAAACTTCAATCCTATCTAATCTATTTCAAAGGATAGACTCTTGTTCAGTTAAACCTTCAGTTGGGTTAAACGAAATTGAATGTAAAGCTTCCCAATTTCTTATTTTCAAACGTCCGCAAAGTGTCATTACATTATTTCCTATGCATCATTACCAAATTCATATTTTTTGGACAACAATTTACTGCTTAAATTAACACGAATTAAAAATGGTTTAATTATTTAAAATCGTTTATATGGTATTGATTCGATCGATAAAATATCAATCCGTGTCACATCTAAGCGTCATTTATTACCATGTGCTGTGTATATAAATAAGCATGGAAAACCCCATCTAGGTTGCATATCACCCCCACGTGTATAAGAAATATAGGTACTTAGTTGAGAAAAAGGCGCCTTTCTTTTTAATTTTTCCAGCGATCAATGAACAGTATGCTTTGGTTACTATTATCTTGCAACGGCGTTTGCTCGCGACGCCTCGCCTATGGAGACGAATAACAAACCCCTCAAAGAAAAGAAAATCTCTAAAATTGGATGCCTGACTTTTCAATTTCAGATTTTGGCAAAACAAAATTTTTATGTTTTATTCGATCGGCAAAATGTCAATCTGAGTCACGTCTAGGCATCATTCATAACCATGTGCTGTACAAATGAGCTAGGAATCAAGAAGAAAAAAAAATCACATCAAGGCATCATATCGCCACCACTTGCATTGCAAATATGCTTGGTTGAGAAATACGCGCCAAAATATTCTCACTGATCAGTATGCTATGCCATGGTTACTATCCTCTGGCGACATTGGCTCGCGACGCCTCGACCTTGGAGACGAAAAACAAACCGCCCAAAGTAAAGAAAATCTCGAAAAAAATGGATGCCATGACTTTAATTTGATTCAAATTATTACAAATTTAATAAATCCGGACAATTGATGCGACTTTGTGTTGTTTTTATTCGATATAAACCGATTCGCATGGCTACAGAATATTCTAAAAATTATTTCATTCGAATCGTTTGGGTCATTCCGGAGGAGTAGTACTACAAACACCGTTACAAGAGAATTTTATATAATAGATACTAGCAGACCCGGTAAACTTCGTCTTACCATTTTAAACTTGGCGTCTATTTCAATTTTTTTTTTGCTGTTTGACTTAAAAAAAGCATCTAATCTTGAGTTGTTAATCGTCTCGCTTTCTTGAACATGTCCTAGTTTTTAAACATATCCATCTTTTCCGTTTGCTCGAATTGGCCCGCTCAATTATATCGGAATCAAATCTAGGAATTTTAACTCAATTCTACGGGTCTTTTAACTGATTATTCAAAAATTATCTTCAATAAATTTTACATACATCTTACATGAATCCTTTTCATTTACATTTCTTTGATTCGGATGCTTTGAATATTGCCGAATGATATCAGGTATCAGCTTCCCGTTGAAAATTCGATTTTTTCAGCACTCAACGTTACCATCTAACTTGGCAAACCTCATGCTAGAAAAAAAACACTCTTTATAACTTGTTCCATAAATAACATATGTTGATTATATCTATGTTTCATTTATTGTATACCATTTAGTTGATTGACTCCGCTTTGCTCGAGTTCACTTTAAGGTTTAAATCGAAATCAAAAATTTCTCATTTATTGGAATTTATTACATATGAAACTTTATGGAAGAAGAATTTTGGATATCAGGACAATTTCTGGAGTGTTTGCTCAATATTCTGCCTAGCGCAGCACTTTTAGCTCCCAAGTAGCTTTTGGTGGCATATTTTTTAGAACTGAAGAAATAAAAACATTAGAGATGATTTTTTACAAACCATTTTCAAGCAGCTTCACTTTCCTCAGATTTGGAAGCAGTAGTTATTTATATCCATATTTTTATCAAAATCATGTCCAAAAAAAAAGTTCGCCCTTTTTTTTAGCAAACAATGCAAACTGAATCAAGAAGTCTTGATTTATTGGGTTGATGCTCAAAGAAATTTAATTTGGTTTTGAAAGGAGAAAATATATGTTTAAATTTTTTGTTATTTAACCAAATTAAAGCATTTTTATCTTCTTTTTATCCTTAAATACATACCTGCCAATTTAAACCATTTTTGTCTGATTTAAAATTTTCCTAAACAGTGTTGTAGGTGATTTGCGATTCTGTTTAAGATTATGTGATATTTTCAAGATTCACTAAGATTTAATTGGAACGCAGGTTTTAAAAAATTAAATATATAAAAAAGAACTAATCTTTCAAAACTACGATGATTTCATGAGTTCATTCTTTTTTTTGGAAATTTTCATGTAAATTTACCTCGACATTTAAAAATTTTAAATATCCGCTTCAGATTTAACACTCGGGATACCCTATCTGACTATTTTAGAGAAAAATTGGAATATGTTTCATGACTTAAAGGCGCATTTCCACTTGTTTCACCGTGTGAAATGACAGGAGTTAATATTATTTTCAACACTTTTAGGTCATAACAAAAACTTATAAAAAAAAAATCAGCTTCTGCTATCAAAAAAATTATGCTTCTGGAATATCAATCACAAAAAAAATGTCAACAAAAAATCGGATCTAAAGTCTCATCTATGCATGTAGCCAAAATATGTTAAACAAAAACACACATTTATGTTAAGTACGTACTTGAATTCTGTGTAAACAAACAGGGAACCTGTAAACAGTTTTTTGGTGAACGATTTAAAAAAAAGTTACGTTTATTTAGTCAGATTGTTTATTTGGGCCCAACCATTTATAAATTTAGAAATCATGTATACATTTTTTGTAAATGTTGAACGTTTGCACTTCTTTGCATTCGGCCTTCAAATGAACATCAATCTTGTATAATCCATTTTAAAGGACAGGCTCTTGTTCAGTTCATGTGTCTGTTCATTTGCAACGGATTTTGTGGTTGTTCTATAAATTTAATGGCGCATGATACAACTTCTGTGAAGCACATTTGTACATGTTTGAAAAATATTTCTAGCGTTTTGGATTATAAACCAAGTCTTTCCACTTTTTTTTTTTCAAATGTCCGCAAAGAGTCATACCATTATTTCATACGTATCAGTACTAAATTAATATTAATTAGACAACAATTCCTTCTTGAAATAACACGAATTGAAGTTTTCATTTTTTCAAAACGTTTGATTGGTTTTGATTTGATCGGCAAAATATTATTCTGGGTCACATATGGGCGTCATTCATTACTACATATGTGCTGTACAAATGATCTAGGAATCAAGAAGAAAAAACACATCTAGGCTTCATGTGGTCACCACATGCATCGAAATTATGCTTGGTTGAGAAATGCGCGCCCAAATATTCCCACTAAACAGTATGCTATGCCATAGTTACTAACCTCCTACGACGTTTGCTTGCGACGCCTTGACCATAGAGACGAAAAACAAACCGCCCGCCCGGCGCCCAAAGTGAAGAAAATCTCGAAAAAATTGAAGGCCATGACTTCAATTTGATTCAGTTTATTACAAATTTAATGATTACGGACAATTAATGCGACTTTTTGTTGTTTTTATTCTATATAAACCGATTCGCATGCCCACAGAATATTCTAAAAATAATTTCATTTGAAACGGTTGGGTCATCTCGGAGGAGTAGTACTACAAACACCGTTACAAGAGAATTTTATATAATAGATATATATATATATATATATATATATATATATATATATATATATATATATATATATATATATATATCATTCGATCGATAAAATATCAATCCGTGTCACATCTAGGCGTCATTTATTACCATGTGCTGTGTACCAATAAGCAAAAAAAACACATCTAGGTTGCATATCGCCCCCCACATGCATAAGAAATATAGGTACTTGGTTGAGAAATAGGCGCCTAATTTTAACTTTTTTCCAGCGATCAATGAACAGTATGCTTTAGTTACTATCATCTTGCAACGACGTTTGCTAGCGGTGCCTCGCCCGTGGAGACGAAAATCAAACCCCTTGAAGAAATGAAAATCTCTAAAAATGGATGCCTGACTTTTCAATTTCAGATTTTGGCAAAACAAATATTATATGTTTTATTCGATCAGCAAAATGTCAACCTGAGTCACATCTTGGCGTCATTTATAACCATGTGCTGTAGAAATGAGCTAGGAATCAAGAACAAAACTAATTACATCAAGGATTCATATCGCCACCACTTGCATTGAAAATATGCTTTGTTGAGAAATACGCGCCAAAATATTCTCACTGATCAGTATGCTATGCCATGGTTACTATCTTCTAACGACGTCTGCTCGCGACGCCTCGACATTGGAGACGAAAAACAAACCGCCCAAAGGAAAAAAAAATCTCGAGAAAATGAAAGCCATGACTTTTATTTCATTCAAAAAAACTACAAATTTTATTATTACGGACAATTGATGCGACTTTGTGTTGTTTTTATTCGATATAAACCGATTCGCATGGCTACAGAATATTCTAAAAATAATTTCATTCTAACCTTTTGGGTAATATCGGAGGAGTAGTACTACAAACACCGTTACAAGAGAATTTTATATAATAGATATATATATATATATATATATATATATATATATATATATATATATATATATATATATATATATATATATATATATATATATATATATATATATATATATATATATATATATATATATATATATATATATATATATATATATATATATATATATATATATATATATATATATATATATATATATATATATATATATATATATATAT
>NC_073693.1:129836341-129974841 GCF_029784155.1 Uranotaenia lowii
CAGCAGAAGAGAATTTCAATGATGCTTGAAACTGCCTGCAATCAGTAGTCATCAATTTCGACGTCAAACGAGACTTTCAATGCAGCAAAACAGGCAGCAAATAGCATACACAAACACACCAGTCGCGTGGCAACAGATTTCTTGATGTCTAGCGTAACATTTAAAAAGGGCGAAACTTCCAAATGTAAACAAATCGAGTTAACGGTCATTCCGGATTTACGCAGTTGCACTTTACCTAATAAACGCGGTTTCATCTTAAAATCGCATAAAACTTTCAAAAAATTGATAAAATTAAAATGGGCGAAACTTCATGTTGATGCATTTTCGTTGGAACGTAAAGTTACGCCTATTCAAAATGGGGTTAATTTTTCTATTCGTGTAGGGCCAATAGGCGTAACTGAGTTGACCGTGTGTGACAAAACGGCCTAATTAGTTTTTGCGTGTGAGACCAATGGGCGTAACTTCAAAACCAAAACAAAAACGGCCGATCAATTGGGCGAAACTTGCAGGCGTAACTGAAATCGAAAACATAAAAAGGCGAAACTCGAAAATCTCGGAAATTTAGTGAAAAAAGTTAAAGATTTTTATAACCAACGAACAATAAGTGAATATAATGCACTTTTTTTGATTTTGTTGAACAAAAAGTGGTCGATTTTTTAAATAGGATTTGATTAGATGTTCCGAAATTTCCAACGCGATTTTCTCGTTTCGAGCTAACTGCTAGTTTCGCCCTTTTTAAATGTTACGATAGATGTGCGACGTGCAATTGTTGGTATTCTTGTTTATGCGTCTACCGGCCGTGTCGGCCTGGCACGGCACCGTGTGCATCTCCAAGCAATTGTTGGTGTCTTCATTGGGCGCCAGCAAATTGTTGGTGTATATTATTGTTTTCCAGCCGGCATCAGCCGGCTTTGTTTTCGGAGGTATGCGAGTATACGCAATGAAACTTTCACTGAAAGGGATATGCTCGAATTTCGTTTTGAAATGAAATGGACGATTGCCAGTTTCGAACGAAGGAGACCGAGGTGAAAGCGGAGTGAAATTAGCGTTTGCCGAATGTGAAGAGAAGCTGGTGTGGGAGGGAATTGACAGTGAAGCTCTTTCAAATGACGCGTTTTGTGTTCATTTTTGAGTGACGATTGACGATTGAAAGTGAAATTGCCAGGGCCTGGCGTTATCATCGACGACGAAACCTATTGCAAGTTTAATTACAAAACGCTTCCGGGTGACCAGTATTACGCAGTTTGGGATAGCCAAAGTGTTGGCGAGACGGAGACATGAATTTTGACAGAAAAAATCACTGAAAATGCAATGGTTTGTCAAGTCATATCTAAGTGAGGCATGCATTCCGAGCCTTTCGTGAACATTGGTACAATGAATTCGGAGAGTGCCTGAACCGTCGCCTGCTGCCGCAAGCATGATCACCCAGTACTGTTTTGGCCGGATTTGGCATCAGTTCACTACAAAAATGACACGGTGGTTTGGTAACAATCCAAAAAAGTTCAAATCGAACCGAATGAGATGAATTCGCAAAATGGTCCTCAAGCGAGACCGAATGAAACTTTTTAGGCCCATACCAAAACGTATTTGAGAACACATGAGAACAATCCGACAGCAACAAGCTGGATTCCGATCAAGACGATCATGTGTGGACATCATCACAATGCTACGAATCATACTGGAACAAATCAACGAATTCCAAGACTCTCTTCTGCTGATATTCGTTGATTTTGAAAAAGCATTCGAGCGACTGAACTACGAAACATCTGGGCTGCTCTTAGACGACGAGGAGTCCCATCATAGAAACTAGTTCATCTCATCGAAGCACAGTTCGAAGCATTTTCGTGCAAGATCTTGCACGAAGGTTTCTTGTCTGATCCATTCCCGGTAACTGCTGGAGTGAGTCGAGGATGTATCATCATCGCTACTCTTTCTCATCGTAATGGATGAGATATTGACTGGATCGATTGACTGTTGATCAAACCGAAGTAGCGTGGAATCCTTCGACAATGGAGCAACTGAACGATCTGACCTGGCAGACGATATTGTATTGAACTATGTACTCTATTTAAATTGGAGCAAACACACAAAACACTGATATTGTAGCACCGTGTAGGGTATAGCTACAATTTTTTATAAACTTCTTCGGTTTTTAATAAAACAGTGTAAAAAAATTAAAAAAAAAGATCTCTATGTAAATCTTCAATATTACTAAATAAATACTTAATAACATGGGAGATTTTCGATTTAATAAAAAAAAATGAAAAGTAAAAATAAATTATTTATTTAACACTAGAGACAAAGCTTAATGATGTCCACGGTTGTGTCCATGTCCATGTCCGTGTCCTTGGCTGTGTCCGTGTCCGTGTCCGTGAGCCTGGCCGTGATGAGCACCGCCACCACCATAAGCCTGGGCACCGTGCGCTCCGAATCCGGCATTACCATGTCCATGTCCTCCGTGGCCTCCTCCCACTCCCTGGCCGAATCCAGCACCACCTCCGTGTCCGCCGCCAAAGCCTCCACCGACACCGTGTCCGTGTTGGGCACTAGCCAGAGCCACGAAGGCAACCAGCAGGGCAAGAAGCTGCAAGGATATAAATAGCGTTAGTAAGCATAAAAAGTTGGTAATAATAGCAGTTTTTATATTGAACAGTGAAAGAAACCGGTTACTTATAATTTTACAAATTATAAAACATTTTTACATCACATGTTCAAATATTTTTTTCAAACATCTATTTCGAAAAGTTTATTTGAGTTTCTGAGAGTCTTTCGATAAACCTTAATATTTGTTAAGAAACCTCATTGAAAATTTTCAACTGATATTACCTATTCTACAAAAATATTAGAAATGGAACGTAAATTTAACAACAAACATTCTAAATGAATTCGAAAAGACGCGCACTGCAAATAGTCAGGTTCGTCGTTCCAAACCACTTAAGCGTCGAAGTCTTTTTTTATTATCTGATAACAGTGATGCAAATGCCATTGCAATTGTCATGAATTATTATCGACAGATAAATATTGGTTTTGCTAATAAGGAATATTAAAAGTTAGTTAAACTTTCGATTATTAGTTTTTCGCATCAAAACCATGAAATTTTATGCATTTTATATATATTCTTCCCATGTTTATATTTTATGAAAAATCATTTACGAAGATTTATTGTATACATTTAGGCGCTTTTTCACAGTGTTTAAAAAATCTCACATGACTTTTTTCGTTTCATTTTGATAGGAGTTTAGCCAAGGCCGGATTAAAGGGGGGGCAAAGGGGGCAATTGCCCCGGGCCCCCCGGCTCAGGGGGCACCCCGAGCAGGGAAAAAAAATTAAAGCTTCGCTCAAAACAGTTAAAACCCATATCTAAATGTTCAAAGCATATGAAGTCTGAAACTAGGACGGGAGGCCCCCTTTAGTAGAAATTAATCCAGAATTCATAATTCAGCGCACTATACACAAGAATTTTTCTCCAAGGACCCAAGGATGATCTAAAAATTAGGCCATTGTAAGCGTTGTATAGACACATCAAATTTTTTTATTCTTAAAATTCCATGGCTTTTTGGTTTTTTTCACTGCGAGAATTGCTATAACAATTTCGGAAGCGATTCGTTGTGTTCTAAATAAACGCACCAAATTTTTGATTCTGTATGGAAATCAATATAAAAAAAAGATGAACTGAAAGTTAAAATGAATAGAACTTTGGATTTTAAACATTCCTTGATTCTTGCAGTATATTTCAAGTCAACAAACTACAAACCTAACTTGTACCACAGAAAAGATATTCTGGACTTTTGACTGCTAATTTAAAAGCTGTTTAACCCTAGGATGATAATAAAAAATCGCAAAAATTGCTACGCATAGCCGATGAATTTGTTGATTTAAATAATCTTGCTAAAAACATTTCATGAAATTATTGGAAGCTCTAGCCAGCAATGCCTGCTGTTTTTAAATACTTTTCAAGAATTCAGATTTATTTTTAGAGCAAGTTCACTGGTGTAGGAGGAAAGTGGTAGAAATTTTGACATTTTGAAAATTTTACTATGCAAAAATGGTTTTCAAGACCTTTGGGCGTTATATTCTATTACAGCACTGTTTCTATTCCAGCCATATGTGATAGAAATATTGCTATCTTTGCATCATAGCATGCGAGAATACAACACGTGTTGTAAAAACTCTTGAAGGCCACAGATCTTGAAATGTTTTCGCATGATAACATTTTTTAAAATGTGTTAAAAGTGTCAAAATTTCTAACACTTTCTCACAACACCAGTGAACTTGCTTTTAAGCATACACAAATTTTTGAAAATCTAAATTGATAAAATTTTGAACCTTACACCTTTAAACCTTGGACACACAAGTAAATACACTTAAGATTATTTCTGATAGTACGCTAAACAATTGACATATATTTACTTAAAAGTTATCATGATTTACGGAAATTTAAGATATCAAGCTGAAAAAAAAAATTGAAAACTGAAGTAACGTTTCAAACCTTCAAACTTTTGACTTTCGACTTTTTACTTCGCTCCTTTGATAAATCATAAATTTCATAAGGCAAATCTTTTGATAATTTTTTTTCCTTTAATAAAATAAACTGAATTTTTTTTTGACAGTTGAGAAAAAATAACAAATAAGCTGCTGTTGCAAAGAAAATATTCTTTATTTCCGTAAGTCAAATTCTTTATTTCAAAATTTTTAAAATTGCTATGCATGCAATGTCTTAAAATTCAAATAGTATTCTAGCATTTTCATCATTTGATCAATTGTCTTAATTCTTTTTTTTTGTTTTCTAAATTCAAGTCCAAATTTTTAAAATTATAAACTGATTAAGAAATTTTATCTAGAAGACTTAACCAATGTTTGTGCTCTGGATTTTAATTTAAAGCTCTGCATTTTTAAACTTTGTTTTAGTTTGAACTCCTTTAAAAACCTTTAACATATTTCTGATTTTGAATCCATGTTCTTTACTCCAATGTTGATTTCTAGAAATTAAAAAATCTTCACAAAAATTTGTAATTAAAAAATTCTTTTCATATCTTAATTGTGATTCTGCTTTCAGATTCTGAATTTTGTCAAGGGATATTGATACTTTTTTATGATTTTTTCCAAATTTTTAATTTTTATCAGAACTTATTTTTGATTTTTTTTAATTTTCAGAGCGATTTTTATACAAATTTCGAAATTTGAATGCTGAAGCCTCTTACTTTATAATTAATTAAGTCAACACAATAATTTGAAATTTGATTTCTGTAAAGGTGTTCAAATGTATATTTCTAATAATGAATTTCTATCGTCAGTTTTGACTCAGATTTTCTCAACTGAAATTTTATTGTGAACCTGACCATTTAATCGAGATTTTTCTCTATAGCAGTTTTATTTTGAATCTCTAATTATTCTTTTGAGATCTTTTAAATTGTATTTGCATTCTTCCTACGGTTTTAAAAATTTTGGCTTGACATGGTTTTTCAAATTAAATTAAATTTTTGAGCATATATTGGAAAACAGTGTTAATTCGAAATACAATTTGTTTTCACAATAAATAAATTAGAAAAACAAATTTAAATGCTGCATATAAATCACTCATCAAATTGAAAAAAAAAATTAGGGGCCTCCCTAAAAAATTTGCCCCGGGTCCCCCAAAGGCTTTATCCGGCCCTGAGTTTAGCTCATTTGGGTTATTCTAGCTCGTTCTCTCACTACGATCGATGCGCACTTATTATAATTGATACGTTGTTTGGGTTATTTCAATTGAAAATGCCTTCAATTACAGACACTCAAATGTTGACACCTTCCTTAACTGCAAATTTTGATCGAGATTTTAGGAATAAATTGCGTTTTGTTTTCTCATCGGCGACATCCACTGGTTGAATAAATAGAACTTTAAAAAAATCATAGTGACTGGGTTCGAAATCCGCTAAGTGTTTTTGGTAATTTCACAAATCACTAGCTATGTTCGATTTAAAGGTGCGTATTCATCACTTAAATTCAATTATAACATTCTAAACATTCTGCTTCCCAATGCACAAATGTATTTTGGTCAGAACTCATCACAACGAAGTAATTTCAACACGTTTGCTTACCATCATAAACTTGGCCATTTTGTATGAATTAGGTTACAAAAACTCGCGGAAGTAACTTGTTTGTTAGAAATTTTGATTGAAACTGATTCGGATGCTGAGAAGTATGTTGGTTTTTATACGCCGGCAGCAAATCGCCAAAATCATAACGCATATCAGAGAGATTTTGCCGTCCATTCTATGGGTCACATTCGCTCAACGGTTTATTCGTCCGGCTGGCTTTAGAATCTTCAAGTGCGAGCGAAAGCGATGCGCAAAAAATCGTCAAACATTGGTAAATAAACAAACTCATTTATTTTATTTTATTCCTCACCCATCGTCCCTTTTTTCACTGTGGGTAGGTGCTTGAGTCCCCAGGAAAATACGAAGTCATCGCTTCACTCTGTTTTGCTTCGTACTCCAAAATCTCCCGAAACCGGTCTTATCAAAATACATAATAATGTAAAGCATTTGTTTTGACCGGATTGACTCGGTTCTTTTCGGCAAAAAAAAAACTTTTTAGCCGGTCTCCCAGCTCGTGTGTGTTTGAATTCATTATGCCAACCAAGATCATCCGGAAGGTCAACGGACATTTCGCCGTTATTTTGGACTGATTCCGTTGAGGTATCAGTCAGACAGTCTACAGCTTAGCTTAGGTTTTATTTTCGACAGACGGTTTGGCAAGCCGCTTATCAATTACACATGTGGTTTTAGTAAATTATAAACAATACCCTACCCGCCCAGGGGCAAATGATTACTCAATCCACCTGATAACCCTAAGATTGTTTTGGAAAATAGTGTTTTGAATGTACTCATCAAGCAGACTTAATATTTCCATAAAAATGTAGATATCCAAAGTATTCGCAAAGGAATAAATTGGTCCTTTTACAGCTTGAAACGATCATCAAGTTAATATTTGGAAGGATGGGGGGTGAAATAAGCTTGCAGGTCAATTTGCAGTATTCAGAATTGTTCCGTATTTTCTTGCTTTGCCAATTTGGAAAACGATCTTATATTCAACCAATCTCTTTGCTTCCCCAACGAGCCCTTAGATGTCTTCAAGGACACCGGAGAGAACTGTCAAAAATATCAGGTCAAACAAAATCAGGTATCATATTTCCCAGCTTATCAAACGGACAGCTAATTTCTCATTGTTTACAAGTTTTTTTTTGCAAACCCTAGTTGCTGAATAGCAACAACATGAGGCATGTTCAATGACCGTGCAGTATCTTTATGTTATTTACACCAAAATCAAATGAAAGGCAAACGATATGTGCCACAAAAAAGTTTTTTGAGGTTGATATTTGAAACTTGAGGTACATATTTGAGGGAGGAAAAAAATGAAATTTCTACAAGAAACGCAAATTTAATTTGAAGAAAAAAATTCTTGTTCTAAAAATCACTGATCAATTCTAATCTTGAATTTTCAAAATGAAATCAACTGTGATGTTATGATTTTCCAAAAAAAAACATACACAAAGCGGACCAGCATCTGTCTCAGGAAATCAGGTATCACTAATCACTAATCACTAATCGTACTTCCATAGCCAGAACTTATGTCTGAGTCCCACAGAATAATAAGTGTGTTATTATTCCTCTTTGCTTTGTTTTTAAACATTTTAACATCAAAACATTAAAATGATCAAAAACATAAAGTGGTTGGGCCTACCATGGAGCAGAGAACGCTGAGACACCTGGAACACAGGAACAGCTAGAAACGTGGGCCACCAGTACCATACGTTTCAAATGGACAATATCGTTGGAAGCATGCTTAGAAAAATGCTCCTTGATGAAGAAACCATGTGTTATGTAAAGTAACTTCGTCAATCGATTGGACTTTTCTAAGTGGCTGGAAATGACTTATTTTGTACACAGAAATCACAAAACTTAAGAATAGGAGCATTTTGAAGAATTGATGTAATAAATTAAAGTATTGGAAATGGTTTAGCTATAATTTTGCTTGAACTGTTTTGTATTTCTGTTTTCAATCATTTCTGGTCATCGACCAAGCATATAGCGCCTTTACTCGCTCTTGAAAATAAAAAGAGAAACAGAAAATACCGTCAAACGGGGCATCATGCAACAGCGGGGTTCGATGCAACATTTATGTAACACTACAATGAATCAATTTTTAATTTAATATATTGTAATAAAGTTATCTTTTAATGATAACAAAATGATGATGACATAATTTCTCGCATCTTAAGCTAGTTGCCTTTTTTTATTTTTATGTAAAATTTGAAAAATCGAGCAATAAATGTACAAATTTTAACATTTTTTGATGCCAAAAAAAACTTTACCCAGTATGACGGATCGGCTTGATAAAATTACCTACAAACTTTTTACAGGTTTCCTCATGTTATACCAACATTGTTGGTGTAAAAATATTTTTCGAACAATCACCCAATTTTTTAAAATGAATATTTTTAAAATTCCGTTAGGTGTCTGGGGTTAAATGCAACAAAATGCAAATCAAAGAAATACCTTGTAAATCTCGTTTCCATGTGCTGGAATATGAATGTTTTGCATCACGCGTTTGTAAACATTTAAATTACATTCATCCAAGCATTTATTTTTATGATTTCAGCTTGTAGAATTTTTCGTAGTATTATTTAACCCCTAAATGTATGCAGCATCCTTATTTTCAGAAAAAAATGTGAAAATTTGATTTTACAGACCCAAAAACTACTGCAATTGGTGTTGTCATGCGTAATGGTCTTTAAAGCATCGCAAATATATTAAAAACTATGAATTTTCGTACGTGTTCATAAGCTTTTTGATTAAAAACAAAGTTTTTTTCAAGTTACCCCATTTTCTAAGGAGTGTGAAAATCGCATGTTTTTAGAAAATTAAAAATAACTGAGGAAACCAATAATTTTTTTAACTACGCCAATTTGATGCCCCAGCATCCTTAAAACTTTTGATGCATAAAGGATACGATTAACTGTGAAGATAAGTTTTTTAGAAGCCATTGAAGTTGAAAATTGTTGCATGTTGCCCCAGTTGACGGTATTACTATTTCACAAAACCTTTCGAGGTCTGTTTACACTTCACACTTCAGTTTTGTAACTGATCTTCTAAGAACATTCAACAAAGTTTCAAAATGGATACATGACAATTCTCAAGAATACTTAGCTTTGCGGGGCTTCAATATTCAACCCTCAGTTGTTTTTCAAAGAACACAATTTCAACACAACACAATTTGAAAATCAACCCAAGTAACCAATAAGCAGTAAAAACGACCCTATTTTGGCATTATAGTGGGATATACAATATGCCCTACAGAGCTTGGTAGCTCAAAATTCTACTTAAGTGTTGATTAAAAGCCGGGTGTGGCCTGTAAATCGGCCGAAATACTGCCTAAGCGGAAATGTCAAAATATTTTTTCAGTGGGTACAACCCACTGGATGGAAAAAAATAAAAAAGAAAAAAATTGTTATTGTCTGTCTTATTTTCCCAGCGCTGTTTTCCATCTTTCTCGCCCCTTCTGCCCCGGTGATACTTTTATTTGTCGAATGGAATGTAGCTGCTGTCAGGAATTGAACTCTTGATCCGCTTGTGCTTGTCGTTAATCAGCGCCTCTGCTCCGTGAACTATTGCCTCCATGGACCATGACTAGTAAATTAGGCATATTTAAATCTCAACTCTTCATCCCTGTCACGGTCACGATATAAAATGAATCATAAATATTCTGTTTTTCTCCACACGCAAAAAGTAACCATCCAGCATAAATATCTTGTTCAACTTTTGTTTATTTCCGTAGTTTTTATTTTGGTATCACAATACAATTTATTTTTTCCATTCTCCCTCGTTTTTAAATTGAAAAGAGTACCTCCCGCAAAAGCACCCCGTTTCCACCTCAAAAGTTCAGCTTGTTTTCAGAAGAAAGAAATGAAACATCTTTATGAAAAGTTGAATTCTTGATTTATTATACACAATATACATAATTTCATTTTATTTCATATAATAATATTCTGTCACAATATAATTTCACTTTCCGCCGGTTATCTTGGAATGTATAGCACAAATTTTCACGCTGTTCTTTTTTTTTTAATTTTCACAATAAACACTCAATGCACAAAATTCAATCTCACTTGTAAATTTTCAAATGGCTTCTTTGCTTAATCAGGAACAATTGGATAAGATCTTCCGGAAAATAATTGGTTTCCGACGGGCAAAGATCAGGATGTCTGCTATGCTTTATCAAAAGCTATCGGATGGGATCCTTCGGGGACAGATCCGCTGGCCTCTTTTGGTTTGCCGGTACCTTATCAAAGAATCGTTTGATTATAGCTCCTCCTCGTCCATCGTCTTAAGTTCCGAACGCCAGTTAAATTCATTGACTACGTGGGCAGCAATGGATGTTGTTGTTTTGTTTTTGTATATTTTTATTTAAAATGTCACTTTGAAGCCGGTTAAAAGCTTTGACACTATCCCACTTAGCTTATATAGGGCCAATATGCAATTTGAATGTCAAAATGCCTCCTGGCATTTGTAAATACGTGAGACAGCCAAATGGCACTGAAAAGCTGTTATGTGTCTCTAATTCGGCTTACAACAGTGCTAAATGGTTTGTTGGGAAGAGTAGGGTAAGTGAGCCTAATTTCGCTATATTATGTAAGAGGTTTTTAGCTTTCATATTACTAGGCCGAATAATTTATTCTTACGTATGAGGAAAAATGAAACCGCGTACCCAATATTTGTTCCTGATTTTGAAAATGTATCTGTTTTTTTATACTTTAATGAGAACAATCTCAAAACTCACCTTTTTATAAATTTTAACGTTTTTGGAATATGAATAGAGAAATAATGACTATTTAAACCCTTCAAAATATTCCTTTACGTTAGTTTTCAAGAAACTAGTGGATGTTAAGCTTATTAAAATTCAAACTTTATCTTTTCCAATGGATACACTTATTATATTTCAAAAGGTAGAAAATTCATTGTAATGGATACAACTAAGATACAGTCAAACAGAGCATCATGCAGCAGCATGGTTAGATGCAACATTTGTGTATCACAACACTTATTTAAAATTTGTTTGAGTATAGTGTAATAAAATTAACATTTAATGAGAACAAAACGATGATGCCATAGTTTCTCACTTCGTGAGATAGTTTTTTGAAGTTTTTGATTTTCATAGAAATTTGAAAAATCGAAATTTTTATATTTTTTGACACCTTTAAAAACTTAACACAGTATGATGGATTGGCTTTTCACCTACACACTTTATATTGATTTTATTATCCTTTATCAACCTTGTTGGTGTATGAATATTTTTCGGACAATCATTTTTTTTTAAATAAATATTTTTTAAAATTCGATAGCAGTCTGGGCTAAAATGCATCGACATGTAAATCAATGATTCACAGTTTAAATCTTGTTTCCATATGCTGGAATATCGTTTTAAATTATGTTGTAGTATTTTTTATCACTAAATGTATACAGCATCCTTATGCTTTCTTTTTAAAAAAAAATCTTTGACCGAAAAAATATCAAATTTAATTCGAATAAAATAAAAAAAATCATTGCAGATCGTGCTTTATGGGTAACGAAATCACAAATATATCAAAAACTATTACTTTTCACACTTTTTCATTTAATTTTTCATTCAAAACAAAGGTTTTTGCAACTTACCCATTTTCCTTAGTAGGGTGAAAATCGCATGTTTTGAAAATTTAAAAATAACTGGTGAAACCAAATATTTTTTTTACTACGTTAATTTGATGTCCCATTAACCTTAAAACTTTTGATGTACAAGCGGTATGATTATCTGTGAACATTAGGTTTTTAGAAGCCATTAAAATGGAAAAGTGTTGCATGATGCCCCAGGTGGCGGTACACAGCGTATTTTATTAGGATTTTTTAATAAAATTTTCCTTTCGATTCTGTTTTCGTTGAGAAGCTCTCAGTAACTTGCTAGTTTCTTTTTCTGTTGCGTAGGGTGCGTTCTTTACAACGTGGTGAAAATATTCTCTCAACATTTATAGCTTTGAGATACACTGAAGTAAAAAAAAATCATGTTTTTTTTTAACTTAAAACAGCTGATTTTAACAGATCGTTGAAAATTAAGTTAAAACACAATTCCACCAACCAAATTTATTTCAAATACATTCTATGACTTTGATAAAGTTTGGAAAACTTTGACTATGTCCATAATTAGGAACACATTGAAAATAGTGTTCCTAATTGTGGACATAAGCTTTTTTCCAGTTTTTACACGAAAAAAACATGGTTCTAACATACTTATTACTTAAATCATGATAAAAAACAACCCGACGAAAAATTAAAAAAAAAATCGGATGACAAATTCAGCTTTTATCTTCCATTTCTTAATAAGTGTTTTTTAAGAAATTTGCTAACAATTCTATTCAATTTGGACATACTTTGAAACAATCCGGATTTTAAGAAAAAAACTGTGAGTTAGAAAACTTATTTATTTGTGAAATGTAAGTTCACATGATCCGTTACATTATCTTTTTTTTTTAAATTGTGATAAGTGAAAAACAAGGTCAAAAACAGTCAAAATCGAACGGTATGTTAACATAAGGTACAGATGCAAAATTAGGAACACTTAGTACACACCACACCAAACATATTTTGCTTTTCAGAGCTAATATGGACTTGGACTGGAAACGAGCTTGTGCTCAAACTTTTTACTATAAGCGATTCCTTGTAACAAGCCCACTTTCTTACGCACAAGGCGTTTTCATTTTTCCAAATCACAGTAGGTACGCTGTAACACAAACGTCGCCTAGGTTCCATAGTTGTTAAGATAACCGACTATGAAAAGATCTATGTAAACCTGTTCTTTCAAGATCCTGTTCAAAATTCTTCTTCCAACTACACGGCACAAATTGTTATATTCACTTCAAGCACCCGTGTCAATTTTTAAATTAATTTTTTTTTCTCATTTCCAACCACAACACTAAAAAGTAAAACTCCGACCAGAGTTTCCTTCACAATTGTTGAGGTCCGGTTCCCAGCAGAGCTCCAGAAAGTACAAATTAAACACCAGAGAAGCGCTAACCACTCTCTTTCAATCTGAAGTCATATTTTGGCTATGATCCTTTAGCACATTTCCGTTTTATCACCAAAAAACACAAATTTCCAAAAATTATCACGAGCGAAAAAAAACTCGTGCGTTTGCCGTTGCTCAACGCCTACTTCCCTGTCTCCGGAAATCAGGTATTTCCTGAAACTGTTTTCTAATCAAGTTCAAATCATTCAAGAATTACAACAGTTATATCTGAGCCATCAAGCAAAATTCTTCATACTTCTTCTTGTATTAACCCAAGTGTCCGGTGCCTTCTATTGCTTCTTTCTTCAGTATGAGAACAACATTTTATGGAGGTAAAGTCCTTTTATGAATAGATATTTCATTTTATGTCTTGTTCAGAAACATATCTCAAGTTCAATTTAGCTTTAGAATGGTAAAACCAGGACTGAAAATAGTTGAATTTCCTCTTTTTACTTCTTTCAGTAATAATTCGTGAGTTTGAAACAACAAAAGAGATTTAGCGGTCTTCAATAAGCGGAATCAAAATTCAGTGGAAAAATTAAGCCGCCAACAAAAAGTTATCGTTCTGACTAGCGATTAGCGGATTGGTTCTTTTGTGCTAACACTGCTACCTATATTTACCTTCCTCCTAGTGTGTTATTGCCCGTTTTTGGCCTGACTTCATTTCATTTGTATGTCTGAATTTAAGAAAGTAAGATAGAAAGTTTTAAAGCCAATTTCGACTAGGTCGACCGGAATCTTGACTGAGTATTTTTCCGTCTTTTTTACATATTGAGCTTAAAAAAAAAAGATAATTTGATTTTTTCAATAAACTAATAATCGATTTACACGCGATTTAGTTTGACCACTTTTCGATCCGAACACGCTTTAGTTGTTTGGCTCTTTTTGACACATTTTTTAAAAAACATTTGATCTTTGTAAGACATTTTGATTTCGAGATATAGTTAAAGAATCAAGTCACCACAGGGGCCAAGTCTCCTCATTCTCCACTACTTAGGGCATCTGTATTCCTGGTCTATTCTTGGGTCTAATTTATACAAGAATTGAACCAAAGCAATTAGATCCGATCCAATGAAAATACTGGCAACTGCACTCGTGTTCCATTAACTGTCAAACGGTTTAGAACTGCGTCAAATTGGATCCAAATCTCATCAGTGTTGGATCAATCCTTATACCAGCTCTAAAAAAAGTTGGGTTGAAACTGGTATAATAGATCACCAGTGCGGTTGCTCGGGTTGGAATTTGGGTCTAAACCGGCTGTTTGGACCACGGATACAGGTGCTCTTATAAGATATTTAAAAAAAAACAGATAAAATATTCTGAAAAGTCTCAATCTTTGAACAGCACTTTGACCCTCACGAAAAATAAAAAATCGATTTGTTATTTTTGAAAATTTTGTATGAAAATTACTATTTTAACTAACTTTAAATAAATTCTAACAAAAATTTTGCATAAATTACTTTTAAAGTACGATGCTTGGTGTTATTTTTGACCCTACTTTTTATTTCTTTTGAAAAATCGGGGTTTGGAGTAATTGATCATTAAATGATAAATAACATCAAGACATTTCATAAAACTCGTATTTTAAGGACTTTATACTAGATCTTGAGAGTGAAAAGAGTATGGGAAAATGCGGGGATTTTTTTTGGCGAGGCTTTAAAGTTTTTGACTTTTTAAAAAAATAATTATTTACTCATTTTTATCATAGATCAATTTAGTGTGTAAAAATTTTGAATGGTTCAAATGATAGCTTTTAATATAAGCTTTCATATGGTGTACTTTAAATTTAAGAATAAAATGTTTTCATAGAAATATATGTGATTTAAGTTTATTTCTTCATCATATAAATTTTTCAATTTTTCAAAGTCTGATGCCTGTGGTGCGTTCAGATTTCAAGATAATGAGTTGAAAAACTGGGAATATCTTAGTTAAATATAAAGTTATTAACTAGTAAAAATAAAAAAGCGTTCCGATAAAGTTCAGTTTTTGACTTTTTGCCGTCTCAAACCCCATAGTGCTATGGCCGGACAACATAAATTTTTCGAGAACACAATATCCTAATAATGTTTTAACGCCATGAAAATAAAGTAAATAGTAGCCTGATATGGTGTTAAAAATATGGTAATCCAATCTGAAAAGGTAAACCAATGATAGGCATCTAAAGCTTTTGCCTAGTAGTTCGGAGAGGATCGCCTAAACTTTGCCTTTGTATTGAGGTCAGTTTTTTCGGCTTGTAAAATTTGAACTGCACATGAACGACATCGTTGATTGGTTATCTTTCGACCACAGTAGATATAAGATAACAAAACGGAAGTTCAAACGAAATATTAGGAAAATGAAAAAGAGTGCGATTTCTCTATGACCGGACACCAAATTGTTGTCTATGACCGGACAAGAAAATATTCAAAATGATAGATGTTTTTAACTTGAAACTTTTTTCATCTCTATAGCACCCCCAAATGGTTAGCAGAAGATAAGGGTTCAATAACGAAACTATTTTGGGCCTCTGAGAAACTTAAGATTTTGCTGTCCGGTCATAGACAATTTTTCTCTTGTTTTTTCGAAACAAATGTTTCATTCTGTATTCTGTATTGAAAAAGAAAGCCCTTTGCTATTAAATTTGAATAATAAATTCTCGAGTGATCCAAAAATATTGTATGAAAACCTCCCTCCTCTTTCCCCGCTTTCCGTAGGATGGAGTGAGGGGTCTCAAAACATAAAAATAACATTTCTCGTGCTTGAATATACATACTTCCCTCACAGACAAACATACAGGACACTCCGTTTTCATTCTTCGCAAAACTGCTAAAAAATTTGATGAAGCTAGGCAATGTCGACACTACAGGCGCTGGTATCATTAAAATGAAAAATCTAAATATTTCATCATGGTAGCTGTGTATTTTTGCATCTCCATGGTGCTTATGTTATGGTTATCGTTTGTTTTCATTCAGTTCTAATTTAGCTTTGTGTTCAAGATTTTAGTCATTGGTTCCAACGATCTGGCCTTATTAGAAGACCTACCAACCGAACCGAGCAACAAGAGCTGCTTGAATCAGTGTATGTTAGGCATTGCTTTGAATCCTTCCGTTATTCTTTTAATGTACTGAAGTTCAGACCAATGGTCCTATTTTCATTTCAGGAACTACTACACGCGATGGTTACGATGCGGATAAGTTGGTCACATCTCGTTTTGAAAGCGATGGAGATTTGGAAAATACCCTACCTTGTGGAGAGCTCAACTGGAGCAAAATGAAAACTGTTTGTTGAAGACCAGTTAAATGGCAAAAAGGCTCTTCGCAGTTATTTCGTTTGAATTGGTCCGGAACATAGGCGTCGTACACAAATTACGTAACGCATGTAGGGGGGGGGGGGAGGGGGGTTGAGTCTGCGTTACTTGCTGTTACATAGGGGGGAGGGGGGTACTTGGTTCAGTTACGTAACAAATTATTGGAAAACAAAAATAAAGAAAAGAATTGGATTTTTTTTGCGAGCAAATCTACGCACCCCTTGTTCGAAAGCGTCATTGGTGAAAAAGTATTTTGTAAAAAAAAGTTTGATTCAGAAAAATCGTTTATGTGTTTGTGTGCGCACTGCGCGAATGAAACGAAGTGAGCTTTGCGGGTTTGTTTATTTTACTGTCACGTCATCGACTGCAGCTCATTCAGTGTTTATGTGCAGTGTGACCACTGACCATACTGACTGAACACTCGATTTCATTTTCTGGATAATTTTTTCAACAGTACGCAATATCGATTCCAGAGTGCGCATCGATCGATTTGAAGAAATGCTTTCCCAGTTAGGAAATACCACCCAACTTTAAAATAAAAACAGGCAATTTCTACGATAAAATCGGGATAAACAGGTTCATTTTTTCTACAGGGCATTTTTAGTCGAATTTTTCAGGTTCGCCACCTGCCGTCGATATTGAGAACCTACTAAACCTGACCAAAAAAAATTAGACAGAAAATGGTTGAATTTTTGTTCTAAGTGTCTAGTCAGTGTGGTCAGTGGTGTAACTGACTGTGTGCAATTTCCTCAAATAGAAAGAAGTGAGTTTCATTGTTATAATATTATCGCGTCATTAATTGCATCTCATTCAATGTTAGTTTCCTGAAGACCGCAAAATGGATAAAAACGATCTGTTTCAACGCCTCTACAACGCTATAGTTAAAGCCAATCCAGAGCGCAGCAAGAAGAAGTGTCTGGATGAGGCGGTGCTTATCTGGAACAAATCAAAAGAAAATCCGGATACGCAGCAACAAGTGATTTCTGAACAACTCGCCGAAATTGGACCGATGATGTTTTTTAAATATTTTTTTCTTTTGATATTTTTCACTGCAGCGTAAGAACGTTTCAGAATAAAAATGCATCAAATAAACTTTTTTATACTTTTACTTTTAATTTCAAAATTGAATATGAGGGGGGGGGGGGGGGTGGTATTTCGCGTTACGAAACTATAGAAGGGGGGTCTTATCAAACGTTACTTATTGTTACAAAGGGGGGGGGGGGAGGGGGTCTAAATTCTAGATTTTTAGCGTTACGTAATTTGTGTACGACGCCATACAATTCTTAAATTGCGCTCATTCGAAACTATACCGAAATTCTAAGTGACGGGAAAGGTGTCCAACCTTTCTGAAAAGATATGTATGAAGCGATTGGGTTTCAAGGAAGAATTAAATATACTGTTTTGGAACTTAAGGAAAAGTGCGAAAATAACTGGAATAACCTTTATTTTAAAAATAAATAGCAACTTTTTGCAAATGACTTTTTTTTATTTTGAATGCTTTATTCGTTTTCAATAAAACCGGAACATTTGAGGTAACAATACTTCAAGTCCTGATCTGGTAAGTTGTTGATTTTTCTGGTTAGATTGTTGCTGTCACTGGTCGGCAATCCGTTTCTATAGAACACAACTGATCAACATACGTAATTTTCTTCCCTTTGAGGGGCACATATTTGGAAGGACAAGGTCGTTTTTGTCACTTTCGGAAACCTAATCTCAACTAAAAGTATAAAACTTTTCTTAAAACCCTTCTTATTGCAACAGCTTAAAGAAGCAAATTCCAAACTGCTTGTTTACGGTTTCAGTAATGATTGTCAAGATTTCATGGCTACCTTTAATGGAATATTCTACTATCTCGATATTGGTAGGCAATATCGCCAACAGATGGCAATGTAATCGCTTTGCGAAGAAATGACCAGATTTCCTTAATAGTGTCCTGTCTATTTGTCTGTGCTTCCCTGTTAAATTTTGTTTTTTTTGTTCGATTAGGTAGTTTTCGAGTAATGCATAAAACTGTAAGGGAGACCCTTTTTCCACATCTTATCCCCACAGTGAACGGACAGATGGGCTTCAAACATAGTAGAAACTTGACCCGTAACCTTATACCTTGCGATATATTTCGATGTTATTCAATTTACACTGTTTTATTATTAGTTTACCTTAAATGTTGAAAACTCACTAATAGTTTTTTGAAGTTATCGAAAACAGATCATCTCTGAACCGAAGTCAACAATTCAATGTTTCTATTATTGGGCACAAACATCCCATTAATTATTTTGAAGAGTAAACAATGTTAAATTCTAAGATATTATTTGTTTGAATTGACAGTACTAAACAGTTTAAAAAAATAGATTTTCTCAAAATTGGATGGTTGATTCGACTACATTGGTCATTAATGATAACTCAAAACTTAGAAATTGGCCAATGAAATTGAATTGTACATATAAAACTCGAAATCTCAGATTTAATAATCTTATCAATTTTCTAATCCCTCGTTTAAATTTCTCGAAGGCTATTGAAGCTCCGAAATCGTAGCCTTGGCCTTATAACTCGGAATCTTATTAATTTTTCTTTCTCTATGAGGATTCCAAAAATCTGAAAATGGTTGACTTTTAAAAGCTTGAATTCTTGGAAATCGGTTCATCAGTTTTTCAGTACTCAGTCCAAATTGTTTCCCCCCCAGCAGCGGTAGAGAGCACTTTGAAAGCCACTACAACAGTCAATATGTTCCTTACAGGTTTGCAGCATTTTTCAATCCAACTCCAGGCTTATTATTGCATCCAAATATCTCGTACCTGTACCACGTGCTTTAAACAGTAGTAGGAAAAAAAAACATCCGTCAAAATTTCCCCTTTCAATTTTTTAATGCTTAGCAAGCTTTGATTGGCTATCCAGTACACGTGAACTCTGGATGGTTGCTTCAGGCTCGTTAGTTGCTTCTAATGCCCAGCCCATGGTTATGGTGAAAATAACCCCGCTAAAGGAAACGAAAATTGCTTGACAAAATGGGTGCCATGACTTTTGGTTCGTGGGAATAAAAACAAATTTTGTATGGGAGCCCCCCCTCCCTTAAGTCGGAGTAGTTTTTAACTATTATTGAATCCATCTCCGGCCCCAAAAACCCTCAGATGCAAAGTTTCACGATGATCGGTTCAGTAGTTTTTGAGTCTATAGGGAATAGACAGTCAAACACACATACATTTATATATGTACTAGCTGATCCCGTACGAACTTCGTTTCGCTTTTAACTTTAAAGCTGATGATTTTGTATCTGTTTGGTTATTGGGACGTATTTTCACGAAGAAATTGCCTACAATACTAAAAATACCAAACGGATATTTAAAATAAGAAATTGATTTACCGTCGAAAAAAACACCCGTGAATTTTTGTCTTTTTTGGATGCATAACAACGAAATAATGTCTAAAATATTTTAAAGGTAATTTGAACGACCCCTTTTCTGTTGTGTGATTCAAAATTTGAAATTCATAAATCAATGGTCCGTTTTTTGAAACAACCGTAAATGAATTTTTGTATAGATCTTTTGCATAATAAAATATTTATTGCAAAAACATCAAACAGTAAATGTGGACGACCCCTTTTTCTGTCGTCTAATAGATAGTTTGTTATCAGGAATCGGTTCCTCGTCCTGCAAAACTCTCGTGTTGGAATTTTTGCCTCGATATGATGCCTATCAACGTAGTTATTAAAAAAATAGGAAAATATTGTAGACGACCCCTTTTACTGATTACTTGTCAAAATTTGACACGTGAAATAAATTACATGTGCTGTAAAACTCCCATGTGTAAATTTTCATAATAATCCGATGTATAATCAAGACAATGGAGCTTATTCTGAGAGTCACGTGACGTGATGTGCAACATTTCACATGTGTCGACTTCAGAAACCACTCTAGGCTAGATGTTTCAGCTCAAATATCCTGTGATCGGTTTTTGGAGTTCATTCATATTAACGTTTCCTCTCTAAAACATTTCCTGGAGTCAGGATAAATAAGTGAAATTTTGTGAGTCACGTCACTCGACCCGCAGAATAACCCCCAATAGAGCAAAAACAATGAACAGATTTTCATCTCAATACATTGCATAATAACGTCAATACCGCAAAAACATTAAACAGTTTATATGGATGGTGAAACTCCCACGTACCAAGTTTTCATCGTAGTCCAATGTATTTAAGCATTGATATCGAAAAAACCGACTCTTGACCCTGAATTTGAAATCTGGAATCAATTGATCGTTCCTCTTGTGCAAATTTTCATAAAAATCAAATCTATTTTAACGCCAATATCGCAAAAAACATTTAACATTTGAAATGGCCGACCCCTTTTGCCGACCCCTTCTACGAAATTCGATAACTGGAATAGATTGTCCGTTCCCTGAAATCCTCGTCTGCAATTTTTCATCTCAATCCAATTCATAATAACGCCAATAATGTAAAAACATAAAAAGTTGAAATGGACGACCCCTTTGGCCGACCCCTGACCCTGAATTTAATACCTGGAATTGATTGCTCGTCCCTCAAAACACTCATGTGCAAATTTTTTAATCAATCCAATGTATAATAACGTCAATATAGTAAAAAGACTTAACAGTTCATATGGACGACCCCTTTTGCCGACCCCTTTCACAAAATTCAATACCTGTAATCAATCTCTCAAAACCCCTACGTGCAAATTATTGTCACAATCCGACATCGATATCGCGAAAACAACATTTCTGTTTTATGGACGACCCCCTTTAGAAGGGTTCATCCAAAAATCTGAAAACATTTTTCATCATTTCTGGTCCTAACAAGTATCCATGCCAAATTTCAGCTCTTTAACTCTCGAGATGGCTGAGCCTATAGAGGACAAACAAACAAACAAACCCACAGAAATTGCTTTTTACATATATAGATATATGTAGATGAAGAATGAAATCACGTTCATTTTGTTACGATACCCAGCAAACATGATATCGTATCAGAAATGATAACATAAGTCGTTTCCAATTGGTGTTGCGAATCGCAATCCCAACTTGTTAGTGAAAAGATCGTATAAAATGTCGTCTGAAGTCAGTTTAAATCGGATATGAATGAAAGTCCGTCATGTTTATAAATTTTGAAATGGTTTAGTTCCACGCGGGCTTCAAGTGTGATAATAATTGTCATGTTCTCTCTGCAACCAGCAGTGCATCCAAATGGCTGAAAATCAGATGGAAATTGAGTTATATTGACCAATGATTGAACTGGAAAATAATTTTGAAGGATATGGGAGTAAAATCTTGCGCTCTCTTACATTCTTCCGGTAGGTACGAATAAGGTATCGGATAACACCCAATTGGTGTAGGTTTCGTCGCTTTAGAAAGAAATGAAATTTTTGTATGTATATTGGTAGGTACATGCTGTTTTCATAAACTTTTATACGATCATTCTCTAATGTGTGGAACGTATATCAAAACAGCATAAGAATATAGCTACAAAAATGTTTGCTTGGTATTCAAATCGTAAGCAAGAAAATTCCAAGATGGCGTCGAAAATCTATTACCGGGTGTCCTTACATGGCCCTAGCACCTTGTGATCATTCCTTAAGATTTTATTCCCACGGTCCTGTTATTAGCAGAGATTTTTACGCAGTTTTACGGGATTAAAGCGATTTATTCCGCAGTTTTCGGAATCAACGCGGTTTATTCTACACGGCTTCTTTTGCACATGAAGAAATTCCTAAATACAAACCGTGAATGTTGCATGTTTTCCTAGATCTCCATTACTTCATGACAAATTTCATCAATATTTTGAAGCCTCTCAAATTCGAATAGTCAACAGCCTGATAAATGGTTTAGCCAAATCAATTTTATTTAATAAAATATAGTTTGCATTTGCATGAGATAATTCACTTTGGCCTCACAAATCAATCTCGAAAATGGTTGTAGGTAAATATGTTTAATTATAAGTATAATTTTGTTTCAAAATCTTCAATACAACCACATGTTTTTTCATTAATAATGGGAAAAATCGTCCTGAATCTGAATTGATCTTTAAAAAAACTTGATGTGATAATTAAAGCACTGGTCATCAAGTGTTGTGTAATTTGATTTGAATCTCGATTAATATACTTCAACTGACAGAGCAAGTGCAGCTAAAGCATCGTTGTTTTTTTTTTTTTTTTCCTTTATTAGCTAAAAATACAATATATAGGCTCATTGGTATTTACCATTACGAAGCCGGGAGTCTGAGTTACTATTTACAAAAAAAAAAAAAAAAAAAAAAAAAAAAAAAAAAAAAAAAAAAAGCATCGTTGTTACAATGTTTATATTTTGAGGATGAAAAATCGACATCACAGTTCGTAAACAGGGTGCTCTTCTATTTAAGGGGAATCCCCATCGAATCCGCACACCGTTGTTGTTCAAATATACATGGAGTCATTAAGTTTTACGATGAATGGTCGGGATTGGCTTGTTTTCAAAACAACAAACTTTTCCGGTCTTCTTTCAATCGGGGTCCGCTTCGAATGCGATCGAAAATCGATTCTCCGGGGCTCCCGGTTCTTATGTAGAATCGATTTGTACGGATAGATCGTTGCGGTCGAACTTGCTAAGCCGGTTTATCGGTTCATCCATCATCATGTGTAGAATAGGGAGGAACCTCAAGATAACCTGCGGTTGAGTTTGAATCATCATTTAAAGTCTATCGATTGGCAAAAACCTGCTCACAGAGTTTGACCAGAATTTCTATATGTTAACGATCAGGTGGAAGACCCTAGCCTAGAGTGCGTCAGTGAAAATTTGGTGCTCATCGAGTTTAGGTCGCACGTGACTTTCGAACGAATCTATGGAAATAATATCGTTTAGTCAGTTACGTCAATGCTCTTAATCGAAGAACCCCAGCTTACTCTACGACACCTGGTTTAGTAACTCGAAACTTCTTGTAACAAGAATACTCGAATTTTCCGTACAAAGTACAATTAATTTCAAAATTTACTATTTCCGTTACACCTTTTAGAGTAACGGAATTGCATAAAGCGGCCATTTCCTGAATATTTTTTTCTGTTCGAGTGCTTAAAATTCTTGATTAGATCGTAAAACCTCACATCATAAAAAATCAAACTTGAATCCTCCTTCATCATGATCAAATTCTAGGAACAAACAACTAATTTTTACTAGAGTTTCGCAAAAAAAAAACAAATATTGCTTCCTCGAAACAACGTATTGTTATTGATTTTCGACCAACTGCCCAATTGCTAGCATGTCTGCTTTTGATCAGAAATTGAAGCAACAGCCAATCGAGGAAACCGAGCTCAGCCCTGTTCTGGTCAGCTGTAACCGCTTTACTGTACTGATAACGAATAAAAAAAAGTTCTTAGTCGATGGCATTCTACAATCAACTGTAGGCAGTTAGTTCAGCAAAGTGTGTTGATAAGAACTCCTCAGGTCAGTAAAGGGCAGACGGAATCAAATTTACTGATGAATACACGCGTCACTATAAGTTCTAAAATGGGTCGAGGTTACAGAAAAATAATCTCTTCTGCACTTGTGCTGCTCGCTGCTGGGGTTAAACAATCCAACTTGTATTGATTCAAATGTTTTTAGCGCAAGTGATTAGGAACACTGGTTCTTTTTTTACCACGCGCGTGTGGTCACACCCTAAAATTTGGAAATATTTTGAGTTGGTAGCAAAAAAAGGAACTTAAATTATGTTCCAATTTATTATCACTTTATAAGAAATCTTTCCTCTGTCCTTTCCAGTGTCTGGAGGGTGTCAGAAGTTAGTTAAATTTGCATGTTTGGTTCTCGAGTTATGCAAAAAAAGTATGCGTTCATTTTATCTCCTCAATAGAAGTAGGGAGGATAACCTTATAGCTTAAGAAAACTTCTATTTATTCATCAACTAACCTCTGCCAAATTTTGTTTAATTTGCTTGATTTGTTCTTGATTTATACAAATAAAACTGTATGGAGACACCCTCCCCTCTTTCTATCTCCTCATTAGAAAAAAAGACTCAAGGTCTAAAATGATCATAGAAAAACTCGTATCCAACCCAAGCCATTTTTGGTTCTATTTGCTTGATTGTTCTCGAGCTCTAGCAAGAAATAACATGTAGGCCTTCTTCCTTTTTGTTTTTCCCCAGATTCTTAGAAGCGAGGTTCTTAAATAACCATAGAAACTTTTCTTGGCTCAAATATCTTCCTATGCCAAATTTGGTTCTCTTTGCTCGGTTATTTTTCAAGATATTAAAAAAATTCTTTAGAACTCTCACGTTCTCATCACCCCAGCAGTGGTGGAAGGAGGAAGAAATCTCAAATGATAATATAGAAACATGTCTCAAACCCAAATACCCTTCTATGACGCATATGAATCAATTTACTTGGTTCTCAAGCTATGCTTAAAATGGTATGGAAGCCCCCTCCTACCGAAAGAAAGGAGGGTTTATAAATAATCATAAAAACGTTTCTCGTATCAAAATATGGCAAATTAGTTTCTTGGGTTGCTTGATAACTTCCCGAGTTATGTAAAAAATTGTACTGCCAAACGAGGCATCATGCAACAGCTGGATTAGATGTAGATTAGTTTAGATTTTGTCCGAAAACCCCGAAGGGAGAAACAAATAGAGTTTCAGGTATGTTATTGAAAAAGATGATAAATTCTTCAAAAATTTAAACAGTTGAAAGAACTAAAGCCAGCTGTAGAATATGGGCATCATATATCACTTTGTATTTGTATTCAAGATTTTTCATATTTTCGATCTAAAACAACTCGATTTTTAGATTTTGTGCAATGTAGGTTTTATGCAAGTTTGTGGCATGCAAGCCATTGCCTAATTTGTTTCAATTAATTGAAAATGTCGGAATTCGAAGCGGTTCTGCTTTCAAGCCATAGGATATCAGCTTGCATTGCAAAACAGTCTATGCTAATCATTTTAAAAAGTTTCAGATCGTCAGCATAAACATAAGAGCTTATCAGAGTGGAGATCATGACTCGGATATGAAAAGTTTAACGGCGCCGTACAGTCTTTCTTGCATCAAAGCTTCGTATAATTTAGAGATAGAATTCATAATTGAGATGGCGTGGTAATTTTCGACGTTGTGCGCATTTCCCGATTTGAATATTGGAGAAATAGTCGCGATTTTCCATTTTTTTAAAAAAATCTTTCCAGAATGGTTGTAACTCTTACACCTAACACGCAAGAATTTTAGATCGATAAACACATGAAAACGGACCGTACTGACTTTTCGGAACCAGAAGGTCAGTTTTCCTCTGATTTCAATGGCATTTTGGTACCAAAACGTCAGTACAGTACTGAAATGTCAGTTCGGAAATTTTCTTATCTTTCAGCCCCTTGGCTTGTACTTGATCTTTCAGGATTTGCCTGATTTTTGAAGGTCTATCCTGATAGCCTGTTAAGCCTGTTTTTCCCCTGATTTTTGGAAATAAGCCTGATTTTTTGGTTTTCACAGAAAGTTTGTACAGACCCGTTTAAAACACTGTAGAAATTCAGTACTTGCTCGTTCTGATTCCAACCTCGAATTCAATAACTTCACACTCAGTTGGATTCAAATCTTCTATCAATGTTTTATAACATTGATAACTTTTATAACATTTATAACATTTATACCAAGATATCATAACACAACATAAGGCGTTTAAATTTTTAATGATATTTATAATATATATTCAGTTAATTTTTTCGAAAGCTCACAAACACTTCTGAAATTGAAAGCAAACGGGATGCTTTTTGAGAAAATTACTCTATTTTTTTCTCTGTTTGTTTGTGTACAGTTTTATTGTTTATTTCATTGTTGTTTTGTTACATATTTTGGATATTTAAAAAATATGGACATTTTCTAAGAGTAAGCCATTTTAGGAAATGGCTAGGAACCCTATAAAATGGTTAAATCTAACCCTATAAAATGATAAAATAATGAGAGAGCCTATTATTATTATTATTATTATCATTTATTTGAGACCTTTTAACCACCCATTTTATTTGTTTATTTAACAAAAAAAATCTCAAACAGGAATCAGCTACAACACTTCAGTTTTCCGTTATTCAAAGTCTAAGAAAAAACCGAAAAACAAGCTTCAGAAAAGACTGTAGACCAGCTACGGAATGCTCAGGAAAAAATTTACTTAGTGTCCAAGAAAGCTGAGTTAGTTAGAGAGTTAGAGTTAGTTTAAGATCATGACTACAAAAATGTAAAAAAGTTGTGTTTTCAATCAATGAATCGTTAACATTGTTCAAGTCACTCCAGGTAAATTTTAAAAAGAGAATTGAAAAGTTGACGTAATTTGACACAATTTCAAAAGGTTTTCAACATAATGTGTTTTATGGTATTTTAAATACGGTCGGACAGTTCATTCGTGGAGAGAACCTCTATCAAACTCGTTACTATTCGAGTACCTACATGTGCTACGAAGAAAAGCTAAGTGATAAATCGTCTCAAATTTTTTTTTTTTTTTTTTTTTTTTTTTTTTTTTTTTTTTTTTTTTTTTTTTTTTTTTTTTTTTTTTTTTTTTTGCCAGGAATTTACCACGTCGTGGCATTCTTCCCTTAGTCGTCTCAAAGTATCGGTTGTTATAAGTGCCATTTGTTTACAAAAGACATTTGTGTAAACACCCAGTTCGTTTTTTTCTACTGAAGCGACATCTGGTAGTAAAATTTGGCACCACCAGCTCTTTCGAACCGAGCATTTTATTGCATACCTGAAGGCGCAATGGATAACATCTGCTCGACTTGCAGTGAAGCGATAACCGGAATCGAGCAAATTGCTTGCAAAGGTGCTTGCGGCAAGCGATTTCATATAGTTTGCTCCGGTGTGTCGAAGAGTTTGGCAAGGCAAATTGATGCAATGTCCAAAAATGTCTTCTGGTTTTGTGACGACTGTGCTGCTTTGATAACAAACCCAACCTACCGTTCAATGGCATTTAATTCTCCGGTTGAAACAAATGCACTAGAGAAACTTACAAGTGCGATAACCGAAATGCGCTCTGACATTCAGCAACTCGCCCCGAGGCCTATCCGTACCCCTCTGTGGAACAAGTCTACGCCCACGCCTGAGCTAAGACGTCCATTAAAACGTATACGAGCCCCAGATGCTGTTTCTGCTGAACCGTGCCAACTTGGATCTAGACAGACCTCAACCGACTTAGTTTCCGTTCCACCGTGTGACGACGAGAACTCCAAGTTGGTGTGGATTTACTTGTCACGCATCAAACCTGATGTCACAGAAGATGCTGTCAAGGCCATGGTCAATGCTAATCTTGGCGTGGAGGATGTTAATGTCGTCAAATTGGTCTCAAGAGGAAGTGATATTAGCTCTTACCGGTTTATATCATTCAAAGTCGGCATTTCTCCGGATTTGAAACAGAAAGCATTGAATCCTGATTCTTGGCCTAAGGGATTATATTTCCGGGAATTTGTAGACTACAACTCGAAGCAGTTTCGTGGTCCTCAACTGTAATCAACCGCCAGCAAATATCTATTGGACACCGGGACGCACCACTCATGCCAATTCGGAAGTTCTCTTCTCTGACCACCTAAGGCCGATCGTTCCTGTTACAAGTCGTCCCGTTTATCGGTCAGGTGGTTCAGGTGGAGGCTTCCAATTGCCATGCAACGGCAAGTATTTTTTTACTTTGGACTTTTCTCCCAGTCATGCATTCCTGCCTTCTAGCCCCGCCTCGAATTATTGGTTTGATTGGCCTCTCAATTTGTATTTTTTTTTTAAATTTCTTGCACAGAAATTCAACTTTGCACTGCACTGGGTTTTGAGCTATCGGTTGAAGAACAAGAGTTGTTAAAGTGTAAATCGGTATAAAGTCTGCTTCATTTAATATTGGAACACAAACAATTGCGTGTAGTTCAGTCATTTATTAACGAATTCATAATTTGTTTTTCATACAAATGTAGCATTTTCTTTACTCTTTCATAAAAAAAAATTAAAAAAAATATTCATTGCTGTTTCGAAGAAATTCTCGTACTTTTCCCGTAATACGGCACATTAGGCGGCGCACACCCTTTTCGTCCACCGTTTTGGCGATTTGATTGATTTGATGTACTTGCGGGCGAATTTATCCGCAAACACGACCTTAAATGTTGCAGGTACATCCCCCAAGCCGTCGCCAAATAAAATTTTTGACCTGGGATTTGCCCAAAGTCCGCCTTCACGTAGGTCTCATCGTCCATCAGAATACATCCGTCGAACTTGGTCAGCACTTGGTCGTACAGCTTTCGAGCACGGATTCTGGCCACATTGTTCTGCTTCAGCGTCCGATTTGGCTGTTTGCTGGCTCGGAATGACCTTATTCCTTCCCGGAGACGAATTCGTCGCACCGTACTGTGAGCGGCCTGGAACTTATTGGCCAAATCGCGGTCTGAAAGATTGGGATTCCTCTTGACGGCCTTGATGACTTTCCCACGCAGTTTCCGGTCGACAGTTCCACTCCGACGCTTCAATGCGGCTTCCGAGCCGTCGTCAATGTTTCCTTGTACTGCTTGATAACACGCCATACGGTATTTCTGGGCATTTTAAGCTGTTTAGCTAGCTTCGATGCCGACAACAATGGATTTTCAAGAAAACTGTGCACAATTTGATCTCTCCGTTCGGCTTCCATGGCGGTTGTTTACAAAATGCTATCGTTTGGTGTTATGACATAAATACATGGTGAAAGGTAATGAATTTTCCGACACGTGGGTGAAAAAAGTTTCCAAATCCGTCCACTAGGAGCGCCACAATGAGCAAAAGAATTTGTTCCAATATTAAATGAAGCAGACTTTATAGCGAGATTTAGCGGTTTTAAGCGAGAAGTGACAAATTGACACTCAAGGTCAAGGAATATTTAAAGATTGTAGTGCCAAGGCAGCCGCTCTAGTACTGATACAGACTGTGACGTCATAATCACGAAAAGTCTGTTAATTTACTAGGAAACTTGCCTTTTTTGTAGATAATTCGAAGAGTCTGTTGGAATTTTTTTCAAATTGAAAACTTGTTATTCTAGAAGAATTCTTGCTCTTCAAGATCGGTACAAAAAAGCACCGTGTGCCAAAATACGTTATTAAAAATAAAAAATGACCACCAAAACGGCACTCGACATTCAAAAGATATAGTATTCAGGCATCTATCCTGAAAATTTAGAAATGTTTCATAGGGCTTTTTTGAAATAAGAGCGATTTTAAATTTTAAGTCAATTTGCATTAGATTTCCAATGGGGGTTTTCGACCTTATGTTCTATGACCATGGATTTTTCTGACTACACATATTTTATGACAATCACCCAGTTCAATAACTTTATAGAAAATTTTATGGCCGACAACTTTGTGGAAGACTGGAAAAAGATTTGAGTTGATCCTGAAAAGTTATTGGCAATTTTCTAACACTTTATTAGACTGATTGAAATTTTTTGTTTTTGAAAATCGTTTTTGGGTCTTCGATAAAGTTGTTTGGGATAGAATTTTCAGCACCTATGTGTATGTAATAGTAAATCTATGGGTAATAGTCATCATACGAGCTCACAGCTCTTTGAAACCAACTGTCGGGGATTTCAGTGGGACAGCAGTCCAAAGCTGAACGTTTCAAAGATGGCGGTGTTCGAAGGTATTTTAGAAAAAGTTATGAACATTAGGCTTATAGTAGGGTGGTCTAACCGGCTTTACCGAACCGGTAAAACCGGTAAAACCGTCCATTTTTCCAATATCGAAATACCGACTTCCTCGAGAAGAATACAACATAAATGGAACAGTTTACGAAATTTTAAAAAACGAAGACTTGCATGAAAAATCACTCATAAAATGTTTAAAGAAATGTAAACTCTACGAAACATTGTAAAACGATAATTAGCTAGACACGAATGCCATAATGCTGGTAAAGTGTCAAAAATAAAACCTAAAAAAAAAAAAAGAAATACCGACTTTTGGGACGGTAGAAAACCGGTATTTTCGGTAAATTTTTCATCTTTCTTTGGTACTGTTATATAATTTACACAGCTAAATGTTTTTTTTTTTACCAAAAATGTATGTGTACAAATACTTATATTATGTTCAATAAGCTTCAAAATTTAAGCTCAATAAACCTTGCTTCAAAGTTTACTGCTAAAACTTGTCGATGTAGCATTTTGAATTAAAGCGATAGTGGCTTTCAAAAGACCATGAAACTTCACATTTCAGTTCAGCTATCGAACTAACGCTCCACAACATTTGAAGACTGTACATGTGTACAATGAATGAAAAAAGATACAGCTACAAGAAATTTAAGATTGCTTCACTATAATCACTGTATTTTTCATTGAAAAACTGGAATTTCGTTAAAAGATGCAAAAAGAGTTTTATCTAAAAACAGACCAAGTTTATCAAAATCGTTCTAAGCGGTGCCGGGCTTTCAAAAATTCAAAATTAAAACCCAAAAATGTTGAAAACTGATTATAAAATTTCTACTTTGTTTTAAAACATGAAATATTCCAACAGAGTCAGCATTGAAACACATGTGAGGATGTTTTTCTGAAATTTTCTCATCAGTATTTTCAAGGTAATAGATGGAACTCTGTTGTTTTATTTTTAACGCTGTTGGAGCATTTTTTCCAAACAAAGCAGTAACAAAGTTTTTATAAATTTGCAACAGTATTATAGTAACAAAGAGGGTATGGATCAGATCCAAACAATTATATTTATTGCTGAATTTTGACTGGTTTTTTTTATAGATTTTTATTTCTATTTATTCGTTTAATTTTGGAAAGGGAAACTTAAAGCGATCATGACTTAGGTTGCGGGGAAAACATCTGTATATTAGACAACAATAATGTTTAATTTTGTGAGTGAACCAAAAACTTTGTGACGTTGTTTCGAGTATTGTTTAGTAATTGATTAGATCATTTTTTAACTAAAAATAATTTTGTATATCAAACTTCATATCATTTTCATGAAAGAATATAAAAACTTTTACCAAATCTGTAAAATCTGTTCTTTAATTTGAATACTGTATTACAGAATTTTGGGACAAAAATTCGTTTAAATTATATGAAACTTCTATAATTTCTGCAACCTTAGTGCGAAATTATAATAATAAAATGATGATGATAAATATTATGATTAACATGAGGATGATGATAGATTTACGACACAGGGATAGTTTGAAGGCACAATACCATCTTTTTCAATTGAACATATTGCAAAATCTATTGCGTTATAAATTCTGAGCATTTTATGCCATTACTACTGCAATTAGACGAAACCTGTTAATACTTAATTTGTTTTGTTTAACGAAATTGAATCTGGCCTTCGGCTCAAAACCTTTAAATTTTTCGCACTGATAAAGGGGATGAAATTGACTGCAGCATGAACATCTTTTTGTGGGTTGAATTGCCATGTACGAATAAGTCGGCTTAGATTTGATAACAGGTTTAGTTTCGGGTTTGGGTTGATCTGACTGTGACATTCGAACCGATTGAAGCATACGAGATTGCTTTCTAATAAACGCGACCAATTGTTCATAGGATGACCGAACCTCATCCGAGCATTGTTTCTCCCACTCCTTTAAGGTAACTGTATCTAAACGACGACTGAGACTTTCGACCAACACGGAATTCCAATGCTGTTCGGGAGTCTCGAGTTGATTTGAAATATTCACATGACGATCAAATTGGTCAACCAGTTCAGCAAGCCCTGAGGAGGATTCGCGTTTAAGACAAGGTAATGCGAATAAAGCAGCTATGTGTCTTTTAATTAAGAGATGAGGATTGTTATAACGTTGCTCAATTATGTTCCAACCGATAGTATAGTTTTCTGAAGGCACTTCTAATGATGCGATTATGCGATGTGCTTCACCTTTTACTGCCGCCTTTAAATAATGTAGTTTTTGTACAGAAGTTAAATGTCCGTTATTGTGAACGAGAGATTTGAATAAATCCCGAAATTCAATCCAATCATCCGGATTCCCATCGAATTCAGGAATTTTGATTTCGGGCAAACGAATAGCTTGAGCCACTGAGTGACTTGAAATATTACGAGAAGTTTCGATTGTTGCAGGTGAACCAGGAAGTTTATCTAAAAGTGAGGCCTTGAGATCGACATACATATTCTCAAAATCGATACGTTCTTCAGATAATTCTTCCGAATCGGGAGATTCGATGAGTTCAATATCGTCTTGAACATCTAAAAATTGTAGCCAAAGCTTATCCAGCATATCAATACGAATGTGTACTTGATTCTGCTGACAAATTTGAAAATCATCCGAGAATTTTTTTTATGAGACCCGCTGAGCCAAGAATTGATGCTATACGACGGGTCAAAGTTTTAAATTTGGTAGCATTTCATAGACATTTTGGCTTCGGAGGCATTGTAATGATTGGCGAAAATGGTTTTCGGACAGTGTAAGTGACGACGTACCTTGTGGGTTGGTTACTTAGCCTGTTCACCGGGGAATCTCCGTTTTCGTCGCTGACCTCGATGATACCAGGGTCTTCCCAGACGTCGTCGGAATCCTCCAGATTGCCTCGATATAGCTCCTTCCAAATTAGGTTAACGACAGACTCGAGCCAGCGTGGCTCCGAGAACGATGGACTGTCTCACCAACGGCAAAACGAGCGTAAGTTTTGCACTTACAGCACTCTAACCAAACGGACTTGCGATAAAACTAATTCCGGCGAGACGAGTCCCGGGTTTCGGCACCATATGTTAATACTTATTCGCGACACGAGGGAATACAAAGGGCCCTTGGGGGGATTTTCTCTTCTGAGGGAATAGGTCCGTTTGGTTCGGTGGTTGAGGTAGAAGAGAGCTCATTTATTTTCTTGTTCATTTCCGTTTGTAATTCACTGTTATACAATTCAATTTGTTATATAATTCATTGATGTCAAAAATAGTGTGATGTTATAATATATGTACGAGGGGTATTTAAGTAACTGCAATTGTTTAAATATTCTGTATCACTATCTACAACAAAACCTTTTCATGAATTCGATATACCGTAATCCGGGGTAATATTGATCACTTTTTTCAATATATTTCGATTATTTTTTCTGTTAAGGGGAATGTGGCATGTTCTATATTTTTAAAACCAGTACTGGACTCCTATGAACGTAGAACATGGATGCAGAAAATTATTAGACCTCTTTTAATTTGATTAAAAATCGTTTTCGTCTCTGTTCAGAATATGATGGTTTGGGGTGACATTGATCAGTCTCTATTCTGACGGTTTTAACGAGTTTTTTAGAACATAAAGGATACAAAGCACCTTAATAATATTTAAAAATGCTTGTTCATCAATTTAACCTTGATTGTTAACGTATTATTTTAAAAATATTTATAATCAAAAAAAGAACTATGATGCTGCCTACATTTAGGGGCAAAAATAATTATAATTGCTAAATAGTTTGAGTTTCAAAATACAAATGAAATTTTACCTTCACACATTCCCCTGGTCCCTCCTTCTATTTCCATTTTCATTTTTTCTTCATAGTTAACGATTTGATAGGGTTCCTATCCATTTGTCCCATACGGGCTTACTCTTGGAAAATGTCCTTATTTTTTAAATATCAAAAATTGATCATTAAATGATCATAAAAATAGCACTCTAACTGTTCATATACAAAGAAGAACAGTTGTTCTTTCACATTGAACAACCCGTTTGCTTCTAAATGCTTTTTGGTATCATAAGAAGAGCTCTTTGTTTGCGAGCCTTGGAAAAATAAATATTTTAAGATTTTGAAATAAGATTTTTTACTATCAGAAAAAAAATTCAAATACATACCAAATTATGCCTATTTGATACTCAATTCATAGGCTTTCAAACGTAGAAAACAGATTTCAAAAATTCAAACTAGCGACTGAGTTATTGATGATTATGTGGAAAAGGTTACTATTGGTCAAATTTACCCCGGTGATCAATGTTACCCCGTTTTACGGTACTTTGAAAAATACAAGACCACCCTAGCTTATAGTATAATAACATCAAATTATTTAATTAACTATTAGGCTTTTGATTCTTGCTCTTACCCCAAAAACTGGAAGAAAAATATGAGAATATTGCTCCAATTTGGAACGCGCTACAGTTGCAAGACATCGATTGATATGTTGCAGGAGATTTAAAAGTCATAAATATTATAACGGGCATAATGGCTCATTCGTCAGCACATCCGTGCCCATATTGCGATGTCAGTAAGCAATATTTGATGTCACGTAACGGAAACTTGAGGACTTTGGGGACAATCAAGAAAAACGCACAGCAATGGAAAGAAGCCAACTGTAAATCTGCTAAGAGATTTTCTTGCTGTGTTCACGAGCCACTCTTCAAAGGATCTGACGATCAGCTAATATTAACTGCCGCTGTCCTTGTTCTTGTCTTGTCTTAACTCTTGGAATCGTGAATGCCTTGTTTAAGGCAGTTGCAGCAACGAATCCAGAGCTAGCAGAATTGTGGACTGCAAAGGCAGGAGTGAGGTATCTCCAACAAACGTTTGGTTTCACAGGGAAAGCTTGCCATAATCTAATGGATTCCTCAGATGTGCTTGATGGTCATTTTGGTTTGCAAGAACATATAAAGGTAAGTAAAATAGATGAATAAAAAAACACTTAAAACTGTAAAAATACCGATATCGCAGGCATTGAAGCTGTTCCAGGAGATTTACAAGGCATGCTTTAAGGAAAACTTAGATTTCGAGTACACATCACTCATTGATGAGTTTTCTACAGTGTGGGAAAATCTTAAACTGCAAACTCTTCCAAATTCCACATTCTACGATTCCATGTAAAGGATTTCTGCGAATACACCGGAAAATCGCTGGGTGTATTCGGAGAGCAAGCCTCGGAGAGTGTTCATCATGATTTTTCAGAAATCTGGAAACGATATCAAACCCCCGATACATCGAAGTTGTACTATGACCATCTCTTAAATGCTGTAGTGGACTATAACAGTCATCTGTGTTGATTTTTAATTTCTAGTAAAAAATATCGTTTATTTTTATTGTTGAATCCAAGAAGGTAATTGTAGGATACAGATGAGACAGAATAGTCAAAAAGTTCAATGATTCTGAACATGCAGAATCAAGTGACGGACAAGTAAAATGAGATAATCGGAAAAACGGACTACTTCGATTGTAGACCATTTTCCGCGAAATGCACAAACAAATTGCCTATAAAAAGAACGGCACCTGAACGTGAAGGACATTCTTGATTCGGATTTTGTAGTGCAAGCATCACTAGCCAAGAGAAGACGGCAAAAGAAGGCGAGAAAACTCCTGAGTTTACGACAGTAATCAAAAATGACTATTTTAAAGCCAATATTACGCTATTTACCTTGTGCGACTAAGTACATTTTAAGCACGAAAAAAATGGTTGAAGACCCAAAAACGATTCAAACCAAGGTTGCGAAATCTCATGAGATTGAGATTTTTTTGAGTGAGATTTTCCCTTTTTGAATCTCAGTGTGATGCTAGGTAATCTCATCGTGAGTATCACAAACGGTTCTTGTCTTGAATGTCAACGCTTTCTCAGACTGAGAATCACGAGCAGAAAAACTACTTTTTGGAAGGCAGAGATGCCTTGGAATAATATTTGTGCAAGCTCTTGAACAATGAAACAATGAAACAAGTTTTATAGTTCAGAAAAAGCTGAACAAACCACGACTTTTTATAAACTGTCAGTTATACTTGATGAATGTTAAGGGCCAGTTATACTTTTTTTTAAACATTTTTATAGAGAACATACTGTTAAAAGCTCAGTACAATCAGGTTGATGATAAGAATTCGTTTTTTTATTTCTGTCTTAAGCAAAGTTGCGAAATCTCGTTCAGTTAAGATTTTATCGAGTGAGGTTCTTCCTTTTTGAATCTCAGTGTGAAACGTTAACGTTGATTGTGAATGAAAGTTTTGATTTTAAAACATCTTTCTGAAGAATGTATTATCATGACTTGTAAGAATCTGATTATAATATTTATGTCTTAGTTTAATGAAAGTATTAGAGAATGAGCAAAAAGTTATTATGACCAAATATGTTGATGAGTCTCGCTCGTATTCAGAGGATTTAAGACATGAAAGTTATGAAATTGTATTTCCTACAGTAATGTACTTCTAAATCTCTTAAAAACGTTGATGCAAAGTTTTGCAATCATGGAAAAGAACCGCAAACATTGAAATGCCCAAGCTCAAAATTCTTCAAAAAAACCCCAATGGCTTAATGTGCTTGCAAGAAAAAAACATCTCAAATCTTCTGGACATTACAAGAAACTATAAAAAAATATAGCAAAATCTGAATAGCTAAATATTTGATTATTATAAATATTAACACAAAAAGTACCGCAAAGACAACTAAGCTGGAAAACACTAAAATTCAGAATTAAAATTATAAGGATCCACCGGGCCTAATTTTACAAATTTAGTATCTTTGAATTACGGAAAGTTTTTTTGTCAATTTTGCAGAAAAAAGTTTTATTTTTTTATTTTTAGCATTCGAGCTATGCGTTGCTTTTACTTGTAGCGGCAACCTTAAAAACGAAGTTGAAATTTAAAGGTAGCTATGTAGAGTTTTGATATAAATGAAGAAAATAGTTTCTTAATCTTCCAAACAAATTAAATTTAAAAATATAAAAATTAAAAAAAAAGATTGTTACCAACGAAAAACCATTCCAATTAAAACGCATGGCATCCCAGCTTATGCAACCGGCTGGAATCAACCACATATGAAAAGCATTTATGAACCAAATAAAAAGTAATAAAGAAATATCAAAATTTTCCCTTTCAAATGAAAGCGGCGGTTTGTAGCTTCTATCCTAACGGTTAATATTTTTTATTTCAATTTAAAAAAGACATTTTAATGATTTTTTATGCATTTTAACGATTTTCTTTTTCCAGAGAAGGAAAGCCTGTTTTATTTGCACCGGCTCACAGATCTTTTTCAAATATCATCTCGACTCGCGTGATGTTTGAAATTCCCTGTGGGAAATTTCTGAAGTAGAAAACATGATCGTTGCACCAAAAAGTAGGATGTGATTCATACCAACCTATCTAATGTCCGATAAATTCACTCATTCTATTAAGAGCTTTTCCACAAGATTTATAGAATTCTAAAAAGAAAAAAGAATATGACAGAAATAATAATGTGCCATTCATTGAATATTAAGATTGATCAAATATTATTGTACTACCATTTGGAGTAATAGTAAAATCGCTTCTTTTGTTAAGCCGCCTTACTTCTATTTTTTTTATTATTATCTTATGAGCTTTTAGACACATGCATCAGAAATGAATTGTTCTTTAATTATCATTGCTGTATTTTTTTTAACGACTTTTGAGTACGTTTTAAAATGCCCTTTAAAAGAAATTCGTGAAACCCTTGGAAAAAACACTGTTAAATTTTATTAAAATGGCTAGTTTAGACTGTTAATTGATCATTCACAGCCTAGTACATCATTTTGAAGTGGTTTTTGTGAAATCGGGAATGTTAAGATTGGTTTCGAAAATTGGTTTTCTCTACGGTTGTTCCGGATCTTTTACAGTCTCTAAGTGACTATTACTGTCAAAAATTCGGCAGAAAATTGCACTACCAATGTGAAGTTTGGAACAGAGAAGGGATGTCAAGGACCAAGGACATTTAAAAAAAGATCGTTTGAAAAGAGATTTAAATAAAAGTTGAAACAAAAGACAGCTTATCACTGACATCACGGCTTCTATTTTTTCATTTAGTAGATATTAAAAAGTAGGTTTTAATTCTGAATGTATAGATGCATATTTGTTAGAATACATGATCTTTATTAATATTTCCAAATTTAGATATCCTTCACTCGTACAGAACATGCTCTGAAGAAGGGACCGCATGAAATTTGATGACTGTGATCATATTACAGTTCAACATATGTTTTTTTTGTATTTCAACAGCCGAGAAAATACAATTAAAAACCTAAAAAAATCTGAGTTTTGACCTTTTTTTTTTGTAACAATTTCAGCCCTAGAGAGTTAAAACAAATATTGATTTTTCTATTAATGTATTCTATGCTTAACTAACTAAGCATATTTTACTGATTTCAAATAGCCAGAAAATCGATAAGAAATGTTGCTTTTATGTTGTTGCTTTTAATTTTGAAAACCAACAAAACGTCAACGACTGAATTTTATAAAATTAAAGTGTTGTTCTCAACATTTATAAGGTAGTGTGTTGTGTACATAGACACTTTTTAAAACATAGGTACCACGAGCTTCAACACTTTCGTTATTAAAAAGTTTCAATAAACTCCAATCATTAAAGCACTCTTATTTTTTTATATCAAAGCGTTTGGAGTCGTTCAACTTGGCGTGTCGCTAGTGTGAAAAGCTAATCACATTATATGATACATTCAAATATTTCATAGATTCGTTACAAATTTAACTGTTGTCAAAATATAGTAGGGGAAAAAGTGGGGAATATAGCTGAAAATTTTTCTAATGGGATTCTGGATTTCTGATTTTTTTTCTAGATGTGATGCTCAGTGAATTTCGTTTGACATCGAATGCTTTGAGCATCACAACGAAATTCATTGTGCTGCTTAATTGATACTCATCACGGTGAGTATCAATTTCAAATGATTATCTGAAATCTTGCAACTCTGATTCAAACTACGCCTGTAAAGATATTCGCTTTTTAGTGAAGCGAAATTGAAAAAAAACTTAAGAAACATGAAAAAATTTCAATCAGTCTAATAAAGTTTTGGAAAATTGCCAATAACTTTTCAGGATCAACTCAAATCTTTTTCCAGTCTTCCACAAAGTTGTCGGCCATAAAATTTTCTATAAAGTCATTGAACTGGGTGATTGTCATAAAATATGTGTAGTCAGAAAAATCCATGGTCATAGAACATAAGGTCGAAAAACCCCATTGGAAATTTAATGCAAATTGACTTAAAATTTTATATCGCTCTAATTTCAAAAAAGCCCGATGAAACATTTCCAAATTTTCAGGATATATGCCTGAATACTATATCTTTCGAATGTCGAGTGCCGTTTTGGTGGTCATTTTTTATTTTTAATAACGTATTTTGTCACATCGTGAAAGGTGAATGATTTTTCTACAAAACAGACCATCGAAATTCGAAGAAATTGTGGATTTCCCCCACTCAAATTTGCAAAACTTCAAAATCAGTTCAAAGTTTTCCATGAAAATGTTCAAGTCAGTTAAGTTTATATTTTTCTTTGATTATTTAAAATAAACGTATTGAATACATTTCGAGCTCCATGATCGCTGGCGTGGCTTAGTAGAACGAGTTCCACATTGCCAATAGTTACTACCCGTGATTGATCGAGGCCATCAATTTTGTGCAAGGATCAAAAGAATGCAGCTTGGGATTAGAAATTCATTCTCAATGCACAAAACTCATGCTCTTCCTTCAAACAATGATCAATAACGGCGCCGACCACGTCCTAAGTAGTCAATGAGGGATGAAGGAAGGATTGTTAGTAAGATACTAAATCTGTTATTTCATTTTTTTTCAAAAGTTTGTTTTGAAAAACTTTGAAACAATGATAAGTCAGTATCATCAACTATAGAAACCGTCTATACGGCTGCGAAGCTATATTTAAGTATCTCCGGAAAGTGTTATGTAAGTAAGGGAGAGGTTTGGATCAGGAGCCATTTTTGGTAGATGGTGCGTTCCTTATTGTACATACACCTTCTAAATTCCATTTCTGAGGAAACTCTTATTCATATCTCCGAGACGTTTGAATTCGGAAATTCAAAAATGTTTTATGATTACTCAAATAATTAGAAAAGCAACCATTCGAATTTCCCACTAGCGAGCTGTTTCCCTAACTATAATCCCTAACACCTCACAGAATTTCGAACCTACTTTTGATAAGAAATAACAAATATCATGGACATGGAATAGAATTAAACAAAAACTTCCGAAAACATTTCGCTTCAAACAATCTCGATTGATTCTGTTCAATGGTATCGCGCTTTGATTATAGACCTTGGGCCTACACTACTATTCTTAAACTTTAACAATTGCAAGCACTTTTTTTCAATTTTCTAAGAAAGTAATTCATATTTTCGCGTTTTATTTCATCAACTTTTAAATTGTAGATTTCACCTGAAATTAGTTTTTCTTGTTGTCCCCGCAAATAACCCGCTTGAAAATATCTACTATAGTTTTTACTTTTTCAAATTAAAATTATTGGCAGGATAGCCTTTAAAAATTGAATTGAATTACATTATACTACATATTTGTAATAAATAAAATAAAATAAAATAAAATAAAATAAAAACGAAAAAAAAAATAGAAAAAGTGATCAACCCGCTCGAGGCGCTCAGCTCAGTTGAGACTAATTTCATATCACCTTGATCATCAATACAACATGATTTTTTTTTAAGAAAAAGGGCTCTTTGAAGAAATGTACACTTGAAAACTATTTTTCAAGCCTTTTCGAATTGCCCGTTTTTCATTACAATGATTAAACATGAAGAAATGAATAAAAAGAAAGGTCTTACCAAATCCGGCTTCCGATAGGAAGATGTGAAACAGCACCAATGATCCAACTCAACCGGAAAACAACATCCTTCAACACCGGAAAATTTGGAGCCAACGGAAGTCATCTTTTTCCGATAGTAGAGCTCTTCATACGAAATATTGATGCAGCGATTTTCTGAGACAGTTGGGCTCGTTCAAATTACTTGAAGAACAAAAGTTATTCCATTATTTCCCTTTCGAAAAATAAGCTGCCAAATAATATACGTCTGACTTTTTTAAGATCAGCCTACTCTTCCCTTAAGTTCCTAATTGCAATAAAGTAATCAAAACACATTTTTTTATACGAAACCACAATTTTTCATTAGTATTTTAGTAAACTGAGTTAACAATTATTAATTGATGTATATTTTTCTACATGAGGTAAACCGGTGGGATAAAAATCATGAAAATCAGTTGAACACTCAATAACTACCAGCTAAACCTTTTAATAGTTGATTTTTTCTTCAATTTTGCACGTTTTTGCTTCAATGTGACATTGTGTTCATTCATAAAATAATAAAAAAATAATGCAATCTTCAAAGGACCAAAAACCTTCATAACACAGTTAAATATAGGCCTTACAACACAATTAAACTGAAAATGGAATTAATTTGATATTTTGATATAAATGTTCGGTTCAATCGTTTTTTGTGACGTCAGAAAAAATCCAATATGGCTCTCGGAAATACCTTTTTAAAATATTCCTTTATTCAAAGTCTGATTAAGGAGTTTTTTTCCTGGGCTTCTAGGGTGGGTGCGTCTATAAAAAGAAAGTAGTGATGAAAAATCAAAGATTTCAATTCAATTATTCATTGAGGGTTGGTCCCCGAAGAAATTGTATTAGTTGAATGCATCCGAATAAAGTGACAAGCCGCCAAACTTGACATATTGACACTCAAGAGCGGATTAGCGTTAGGGTTAACTGTAGCCTTTAATGCCGTTTAAACATTCTGCAATCAATGATCATACTTTATTCTCCTTTCTTTTGTAAATGTTTTAAATTTTTTAGGTGTTATGAAAAAGCAAAACCGAATGAAAAAAGTGATCAAAGTTCTCTCAGTTTACGGTACATAGTTGATGTTACAAGAGAACATAAGATACTTTTGCATGGAATCTTATATAAACAAATGAAATTGATGGAATGTTTTCAGAACGTGTTCGATACTTTTTTTCTATTCTAGATGAACGCGTTCAGAAAATCACTTATTCTGAATTTGGTTTTCTCTGCGATAAACCAATACGATGGTTTTCATATCCAGAATCTACCTTCAGCTGGAATATTTTTTATCTAAGTTTTAGTGTGTTTTTAACAGAATCAATGCTGTTAGGTAATTTAATTTTTCTCCAATTTTCAAAAAATATTAGCATCATGTACTTTGAATTCAAACGCATTATTACATTGCCTATCTCTGCGTTATTTTTCTATAGCTACCACAAAAATTGATTGCGAAATAGTTCCAGAAAGTAACACAACCTGTTTTCGAGACCCATTTTGCCCGGGTCAAAAGTGGCTGTTTTCCAGAAAAGTGCATTCATTCCAGCTCGAGCCACCTGTGTGTACCATATAGTTCCTAAAATTACCACCAAACCAACATGATACTGCGGTTTCTATTTTCGCTTCTATTCGTCAGCTCAACCTTAAATTTCGCACCCGTAACACATGGGTCGATAATCACTCGTACAATCGAAGCCCAGAAGGCCCTCATCGCCCGGGAGGAAGCCCTTCTGGAACAGACCAAAGCTGCAGTGAAGGACGCTGTGGATGGTGCCGTGGATGTAACCCGAGAAACGCTGGCAAACGTAGCTGAGCATGCCATCAACATTGCAACGTTTCCGGTCCGAGTGGGAAGCCGTGTGATCGACCGATCTAAGGATCTGGTGTACAACACAACGCAGAAGCTGTGGGAATATTCTCCGATCCAGTTTAGTATCAGTGAGCCTAAGCCACGTGCCGCTCCAGTGGCCCAGGATCGATTGGACGTGACACCCCAAGCAGCGCAAGAGGAAGCATCATGGACCCAGAGACTATGGAACACAATCAACAGTTTGCCCATCATTCGAGTGGTGTTCAATACGACTTCAAATTTCGATGCTGAGGGGCCGAGTTATGAGTGAGTTTAAAATGTATCATTGCTGATCTCCGTCTATCAATTATAAGCTAGCTGCAAATTTTGAACTTTTTACCTCATTTTCTTACAGAATTGAAACAAACAGGATTCAGCTTGAAAATGAAGCTTATGCCTAATAATAACAGTATCCACGGATTAAAACAAAGCAGTTATTAAAGTGCATTTACTTAAGTACGTCCCGGGTGTGAAGCAGTTAAGCACCTTTCAGTCAATAAAAAAAAACCGGTTCAATTTGAAATACTGATGTGCTCGTGTTTTTTTCACCACAAGAAAAAACGCCTGAATGTATGTTGTGCAACTGAAGAATTCGAAACTCGCAAGCAAAATGAAAAGTGGTGAATACGGAATCACGTGTATAGGGTGTTAAAAAAATAAACTCCTCGGCAACATTATAGGCCTGAATGCCAATTGATGTAGACTAAAAACTTTCATAACTTTGTTCACAACATTTATGAAAAAATACCATGTCATGTCTGTTTCATATGAAGTATACCCGCAAAGCTGTCACATATATTTATTTTTACCGAATGCTTTAAAATTGCTCCTCTAACTTACGTTAGTTTTACAAATATTCATTCAGTAAGCATTCATAGAAATAACGAAAGTTAGACTAGATAAAACAGTGTAGTAAAGTCAAAATAACAATTTCAATAATTTTAATAAGCTAAGTTTAGCCTAATGGGTAAATTCCACCACCGGAATTTCGTATGAGGCTTATTAAATTGTTCGTTGTAAAACATGGAAAATAGTCAGCTATAAATCCATATTTTTTAAGTTTTTGTTATGCTATGTCAAATCAATGAACCAAAATAAGCGTGCTTATGGAACACCCGTAAGTCATATTGAATGCTTTTTCTCATTATATATTTGCAGCCCAGATGCTTTGCTGCTTCTGATTCAGCATTAATTTAATTTGTATTTATAATCTTTCTTAAATCATCATCGACCGAAAAACTTTAGAAAAGATGAAGTGTGGATGAAGGTTCAGGTCGAAAAGTTGTGGAACGGTGTTATTTATACGTTTTCTTTATCGAGATGCGTCTAAAAACATAATTTCAAACTTATTTTAGACAGTATATAAGCAGCTAATAAAGTGAATTATATAGCGCAGATAGAGGGAGTCAAATGATCAACTTACAAAAGAATAACCGAATATGGGACAGCTTAGCGGGTACATTCAATATTATTTTTTCCTCTGCATCAGCAAATTCCAAAGCAAAAATAAACATTGGACGAAATTTTACAACAATTATCTTAATATCTGTCAAGATAGAAAAAGAAAAGGTAAAGTTTTTAACGAGAAATCCACGAAAGTTTATAAAAATCTTTAAAGCCGTTTTTCTCGATTCGTTGTATTTACATATATGACAGACTTGCCGGCAGCGACAGTATATCTATCAGATCAAAACGATGTAAACAATATGAAACAATATAAATCATGATAAAACTAGATGAACCAGAATAAAACAGGGTAGAACATTATCAGACAAAAATAAATAAGATGGATTAAGGTTACACAAGAAAGACAAAACAACATAAAACAAGGAAACCAATATACTTGTAACAAAACAAATTAATTTAAAACAAGACAAAACTATGAATGATAAAAACACTAATGAATGAAATTAAAACTAGAATAACCCTTTAAGGCATTGAGTTGTTTTAAAACAACACTAATCAAAAACCAAATATCTCGGAAACGCGCAAGGAATATTTAAAGAAGGTAGTGTCGAGGCTGCCCTGCTTTAGTATTAGTACACACTGCGACGTCACAATCACGAAAAATCTGTTAATTTACTAGGAAATTGGCCTTTTTCGTTGATAATTTGAAGAATTTGCTGGAAATGTTCCACTTTTAATACCTGTTATTCTAGAAGGATTCTTGCTCTTCAAGATTTGCACGAAAAAAGATGGATTTTCGAGTAATTTTTGTATGAAATAGACCATCGAAGTTCGAAAAAATAGTGGATTTTCCTTACTCAAATTTGCAAAACTTGAAAATTAGTTCAAAGTCTTCCATGAAAATGATCAAGTCAGTGCAGTTTAAGATCCTTATTACAAAAAGTTATCAAAAAACAAACTTTTATATAAAACCACAATTATTTATTCGCATTTTAGTAAATCGAGATAACAATAATCAATTGATGTTAATTGTTCTACATAAGAATTGAATATGGTAAACCGATTGGATAAAAATCATGACAATCAGTTGAACACTCAAAAACTACCAGCTAGACATTTTAAAAGTAGATTTTATCTTCGTTTTTGAACGTTTTAGCTTCAAGATGACATTGCGTTCATTATTAAAATGAGAAAAAAACATAATGCAATCTTCAAAGGACCAAAAAATTTCATAACATAGTGAAATAGAGGTCTTACAACACAATCAAAATGTAATTGGAATTCATTTTCGTTCTAAAATATGTTTTTCTTTGAAATTTCTGCCATTCGCATATAAATTTTCGATACATTCGTTTTTGTGACGTCACAAAAAAAATCCAATATGGCTCTCGACACTACCTTATTTAAATATTCCTTGGGAAACGCGTGGATATTTTTGAGTGATGTGTTCACAAAAAATATTCTCTAAATGAGAAGGAATTAGTCCATGAACCTGACCTGATTAAAACGGAGAAGGGCATTAATGTGTTAACGCAATGCAGGAGGGTTCAGCGGCCATGGTGGCTCGAAAGAAAGCGAAGTCGAATTGCCACGACCCTGACAAAGAAAGGACTTGCCTCAACATTTTTTTCTAACACGGTGATGTCGGATTCGGTGATGCTGAAGTTCAGAAGCACAACCGAAAGCATCTATAGCCTCGAAAAATCGTCAATAGACTGACCATTTACGTTGGTCGTTACTCGTTCGTGTTTTTCCGTTAATCGTCCTTTTCGTTCGTCCTTCTCTTTCATTCATGCACTCATCGCATTCATGCGACTCTCAATTTCTTGCACGCTTAGAAAATAGTCAGCAATAAATACCATTTTCTACACTGATCATTTTAGCTTGCTCATCTGTATCCTACAATCTCCCTTGCCTCTACTCTCCAAGAGAAGTATTGAGTAGTATTTTAAAGGGATTTCCCGCTGGTATATAAATAGTAGTAACCTATTGTGTTTTACAAGAATGAAACAACTTTTCAGCAACAATTTGTGATGTATAAGGTAACTTTGAAAATCAGCGAAAAGTTATCCCGTTTCACCGCTGTAGTAACCGTGATTATTCAATATTTTCAGAGCTTTACAAAATCTGACTTGCTTCATAGGATGTCTGATTTTCCAGTTCCTCTCTTTCATTTTTTTCTCTAACAATTCCGTTTACATTAAAATTAAACTTTAAACGATGGCAGAATTTTGACCATCAACCATGCATAAAAAATCTTTCATCTAATAACATTCATGATTTGAAATCAAATACGTATTTTTCATCTGATCAACCTACTTTTTACACGCAACGGAAAAAAAGGAATTTTAAATATTTTTGCTCCTAGGACAAATCAAAATTATTTTGTTTCTAATCCGTTTTCCTTTACTTTATAGAATTTTTTTAAACCTCTGGAATTAATTTTTTTTAAATCAAAATCAATTTTGTTTTAGTTCAAATATTAAGTTTTATCTCAGCATACATTTCTTTTTTTTTTTCATAACCACGATTCGAAAATAGAAAAAAAATTGATTACAATAATTTAAACCGTTTTTTTTGGTTTTAAAGAACTGAATTGTAAAGTGCGCTATGCATTTTTTTAAGCATCCTTCTTTCCTCCAGTTCACAATTAATATTTAAAACATTCATTTAACACAATTGATGGCTTTTGATATTTTTTGAGAAAAAACGATAATCAGAACACCTCTGCATTTTATCAACCGAGAATATGAAGAATCGAGCGTTGGAGTCGTTGGAGTGCAAAGACTTCTGATAATAATACAGCAAGTGTCAACTTTTCAAAATTCTTTCTTCAATTTCGGATTCTGTATACCGATATATGTTTCTATACAGACTAAGGCCCATGAATTGTTGGATTCAGAATTCCATTTATGATTAGAAGCTCGGATATTACTTCTTTTTTTTATATTTTAAATTGTTTTTTTTTTTGGATTCATAGATTTGTAGCTCTAATAAGTAGTTTGGATTCTTAGTTTACCTTTAATTTTTTTCAAAACTCATACTTGTATAAATCATAGACGTTTTTATATATTGAATTCAGACACAGATTCGGAAAGAAATTTACGGTCAGAAATATGTTTACTTTTAAGATTCAGGTTCAAATTCATATTCCAGCTAGGAATATCTTACTTTCTGTAGTAATCAAATCTTTGATGTCATTATTTATCATTGCAAATTCAGTATTCACATTTGACGTTTGTTAATTCCGGTTTTAGACTTGAATTCATCTGATCATACAGCTTCGTAGTCTCATACAGCATACAGCTTCGTAGCCTCAATAAGTCTATTCAACTAACAAACTCAAATTTCTCGTCTCATACCCATTCCGTTTCAAGACTGTACAACTCTGGTTCTATTATAGATATAAAATATGATTCAATTAGGTTCCAGTGCTCTTTTCTTTGTATTTTGAATTCCCAGACTTAAGGGTTTAGATTCAAATTGAAATCTGTTTCGATTCGTAGATACAAGTTGTTGTTCAAATTCAGATCTCAAGTACTATTATTCTTGAATAGATATATTAAGTTTAAAGACTCAAATTTTGGGTATCATACCTATTCAGATCTCAGATAATAACGATTGTTACTCTAATTGTTCAACTGCAGTTTCAGTATTCGAATTCACATATTTTTTTGTAATAGTTACGTATTCTAGATTCCCAGAAAATTATTTACGTTTATGCCTTTTTGGATTCCGACACGAATTCAAATAGGAATTCATTTTCAGAACTAGTTTTGGATGATCAAATATAGGTCCTTTTAAATCCAAATCCCGAATACCATTATTCCGAGATAGGTTTTTTTTTATCTTTACCACAAATTTGAGATTTCTTGATAGAAGCTTGATATTAAAGACATCCAACATAACTTAAATCAAATTTACGATGAAACCTGTTGTAACAGATTTCGACTTTAGATTCGGATGCAGATTTCAGATTTGTTGTCTCAGTTTCATTCGAAATTCAGAGAAAGTATATTGATGAGTTATTTAAAAAAAATCGAGTCTAGTTCCAAAGCTAAGATAATTTGAAAATATAAAATTGAATTTTAATTAGAGCAGATTTCGTACAGTTCAGCTATTCTTTTTGAATACAACTTATATTTTTTTTAAACATTTTTTTTATGTGCCCATGATAACTTCGTAATGATCTAAAAGTTTTTCGGTACTTCATTAAAAAAAATTCCTAAGTTGTGAAGTAAATATTAACTTGCTTTCTCACTTGTTATATCCAAATCAAATTTCTTGGTATCTTAAACAGAATGGTGTTTTAAAACGTTAGTATCATTTTCAACTACCTGAATCCCATAGCTAAAAAAAAAATTAAGTTCGTAATTCGAATAAAATACGCAATAAATTAGAATGATCCTCAATTTTAATATCATTTGTAGTATTCCACTATTTTTCATTATTTATTTATTTATTTATTTTTTTTGACAAAATACTTCACAACTTCACAATATGAAAAGCTTTTTAAATTTGTAAATACTAAAATAATGTATGGAATATTTAGCTTAATCATGCTCTTTAGTTGTTCATCTTCACTATGACTAAGGCTTTTTTCTCAAAACTTTTTTTTTTTTTTTAAATACTTTCTTTTACTTTTTTGGATCTCCGCCTTCCCATCGAAGTCCATCAAATTTTTTTTTCTTCATTTTTTTTTTAATTTCATTTATTTTTCATAACTTTTTTTTTGTTTTGCAAAGAACTATAATTTATTCATTCAATTTTCCTTCTTTTTCAGAAACTTCGCCTTCTCATCGAAGTCCTTTAAATTTTTTTATCAAATATTTTTTCATCTTATTTTGGATCTTCGCCTTCCCATCGAAGTCCATCAATTTTATTTATTTACTTTTCAACAGGATCTCCGCCTTCCCATCGAAGTCCTTTTTTTTTTCTTTTTCATATAAGTTTTCTTTTTTTTTCTCTTTATATTTTTGGATCTTCGCCTTCTCATCGAAGTCCATTTTGTTTTACTTTTATCAGGAACTCCGCCTTCCCATCGGAGTCCCATATTTTATTTTATTTTTTTTTCTCAATGATTTTTTTTTCTCAATGATTTAGCAAGGATCTCCGCCTTCTCATCGAAGTCCTTTATAAACGATTTAATTTCCAAATATTCAATTCCGTTTCTATTTCGTTTTATTCCTCACAATACTCACCCGATCCATGGAGTCACGACTGCGCCATTGTCGGATTCGGTGATGCTGAAGTTCAGAAGCACAACCGAAAGCATCTATAGCCTCGAAAAATCGTCAATAGACTGACCATTTACGTTGGTCGTTACTCGTTCGTGTTTTTCCGTTAATCGTCCTTTTCGTTCGTCCTTCTCTTTCATTCATGCACTCATCGCATTCATGCGACTCTCAATTTCTTGCACGCTTAGAAAATAGTCAGCAATAAATACCATTTTCTACACTGATCATTTTAGCTTGCTCATCTGTATCCTACAGGTGATACATTCCATCAATAAATAAAAGGTATTTATCTCAAATAAATATAAATTTTTGAAGTAATTTTGTTTTTGTTTTATATTGATTGAAGAAACCTACCAAACCAACTAGCATTTACCTATTAAATCAGTGAATGGGACAGAGGTATTATATAGGGGAGAGTGGGGTATCATGGGCCATGGGGAAACGTGGGCAACTTTAAATATCTCAGATGTGTGTTGAGATAAAAATCTCAAACCAACTGTCATCGACGTCGCTTTGCGTGAGCATATATTCCTATATGTTGCTGACTGAAATACGCATCATATGCTTTTTTTTTATTTATCAAGCTAAAAAAAGTTAGTAAAATTTACTTACATAATTAAAAAAACACCCGCTAATTTCATCGATGGGGAACCTAAAGTGCATAACAAAAATATGCTCATACGCTTATGATCTTAGGTTTGTCATGATCTTTCACGTAGAAAAGGAATTTTTGATGAAACATCAATAAGTCACACAAACGCAACCAGTTTGCAAATCGTAGCTTGTGGGGAATCGTGGGCCACACATCTATACACATATCTATACATCACCTATATTTTTATGTTTTTATACACATTCAGAACTTAAAATATGTTTTCCTATGTGTAAAGTTTTCTTATGCCAAATGAAGAGTTATGAAAAATATTTTGTCCATCCTATATAAGAAATTTTGCCAAAACGTTCGCGAGCCAGGTTTTGGAATCTATGCGATCATACACAGCTCTCTTTTTTATTTCATCATCTGAAATTGCTTTAAAATAACAAAATGAATTAGGAAATCACAGTTTTGGGTCAACTCATAAACTTTGCATGTTATTTGGTCAATTTGGATTTGGTGGCCCACAATTCCCCTCCATTTTTCATAATCCAAAAAAAAAATGCTTTTTTTCAAACAGTCAGAATTTGGGGAAAATAACTTATTAAAAATTTGAAAAAAAAATCTGATACCTTGAAAATGTAGAAAACCATACCATTTTTTATTTTCATTTTATCTTTTATAATAAAGACGTTATGGAACAACGAAAAAAAGTGGCCCATGATTCCCCACTCTCCCATACTATTTTTCTAGGTGAATGCGAAAAAGGTATCATTTATCTTTTTGCTAGGTGAATGAAAAAAAAATACAGAGTAAGATGGGTGGAACAAAATCACTTAGCTTCTCGGTAAATTTTACCTTTTTTTTTATTTTCCGTGTACCACACAGAAGACTACCGTCGAAGAAGTTATCGTAGTAACCGAAATATATGCTGAAATAGGTTATCATTTTGTCTACAAGCTTATTTTAACTGTACACGTCACAATCTATTAAATATGTAGGTATATCCCAATTGTAGGGATGAGATGAAGGATATTCAGAAAATTAATCAAATTTAATTAAAAATAAAATAAAATAATAGTTGTATTCGGTAACACTGAAGATAAATAAAATAAAATAAATTTCTATGGCAACGTTGGTTATTTTGGCAACACTAGGCAAACAAACAAAACAAAGTGAGTCATTGATCTATTCTTGTGAGCGACAGACGTGTCTAAGTGAATCTCTTAATTGAAATTCCTAAAATCACGACAATGGCTTGATTGGTAGAATAAGCATAAATAGCGCAGATTTTCAAGGCTGTTGCTGCTGATTGTTTTGATTTGGCCTTTCGGTGGAATAAGACGGAATTGGCTTTTGAAACGCAGATTTTCAAGGCTTTTGCTGCTGATTGTTTTGATTTGGCCTTTCGTAGGAATAAGACTGATTGGCTTTAGAAGCGTAGATTTTCAAAACTGCTGCTGCTGCTGATTGTTTGATTTGGCCTTCCGGTATGGGAAGAGCACAGTTTGAGAAAGCTGTTGCTAAAAATGTTTTTTGCGGATTATTCTGGCTCTGGTAAACAAAAGCAGAGCGACAGGAAAAGCATAAATTGGAAAGGCTGAAGAATATTTTCGGATGGAATAAAGAATATGCAGAAAAAAAAGATTTGAAAAACTTTTGCAGAGAATGGAATGTAGAATTGAGATGAGGGATATTTAGGGTATAAAATTTTGTATTTTAGAAAAACAAATGTCTGTAAATTAAAGATTCTGTTGAGAATAAATAGAGTTGAGAAGGAATGTATAGATGAGATAAAGGATAAGCAGAAATTAAATAAAATTTGTTGGATGGAGAATAAAGATGTCGAAAATAGAATAAAAATTAAGGATATTTGGTTTATAAAATTTTGTTATAAAGGAAAAAAACAAAAGTCGACACGTAAAAAGTTAATTCAGAATAGAGGCAGAAATTGTATGAGTGCACACTAGACTGCCCCAAATTTGTATGAGAAATTTCACGCTTATGCAATGTTATGCGCTGCAGGCTTAAATTGATCTTAGGCCTAGTAGTAGTCTCATGCCAAATTTGAGCCAGATCGGATTAAGGGAAGGGGTCGCTCAACGAGCATAAAATGTGCATGGGATTTGGGGACATTTTGTTCGGGAGGAACATGGAAATCCAGTTTTTCATGAATAACTTTGGTCTCCTTCGACCGAATGGTTTTTCTGAAAGGCTAAGCTATGACAAATATTTCATCAGAAAACTGCATTTCGATTCGACTTATGATAAAAATGGGGTAAGTTTTTCAGGGTGATATTCATCACTGCTAATGCTGCGTCAAAATGTTCGAAGCAGTGTCTCTCAATAATAGTGATAAACCTCCCCTTCCATACTAAAAAGGGAGGGGTCAAAAATGACCATAGAAACATTTCATATGTGACCTCCCCCTTCCATGCCAAATTTGGTTCCAATGTCTTGATTAAACTTATGGGAAAAATTGTAAGGTAGCCCCCTCTCCCACTGAAAGGAAGAAGGGGTACCTAATATTCGTAGGAATATTCCTCGTACCCAAATACCACCCAAGCCAAATTTGATACCATTTGCTTCATTGGTTCTCGAGTTATGCAAACAATTGTCTTTTGATTGTTTGGGTCTTTTGTTTCATGAGTGAGGGAGGGATTTCAAACCATAATAAGAACCTTCCCCTGCCTCCAATACCCCCATCTGTCAAGTTTCACGCAAATTGATTCAGTAGTTTCCGAGTCTATAGGGAACAGACAGACAGACAGACAGACAGACAGACAGACAGACAGAAATCCATTCATATAGGGGAGATAAGGGCATAATGGTCACCTTAAGGAAAACTCTTATTTAACCATAGAGAACAGCTAAAATACGTGAATTACATCATTGTTTCATATTCAGACACTAAAATAGAATATTGCCTAAATGACTGAAACTTGAAAAAGTAGATAAAAACGTTTGAAAATGCATTTAATTTTTTTTTTTGTCGAAAGCTGAAAACCAGTCACTGTAGGAGCATAATGACCCCCCCTGGGCAGTATAACCAACATTCATTTCATCGAGTTGAATTCGCTGCTAGATTATACGGCAGAAAACGCTCATCGTGCCCCAATTGATAGTGCTCTGTTCGCCCGAGTCAACAAATTTAAGTAAAAACGCGTTTAAAATTGATTTAAGTGAAAAATCAAAAATTTAATGATGGTGAAAATTGAAAAACAATGTGTAAATCATGTTGCAGTGCGTACATTTCAGATCAAGATATTTAAAGCTCATAAAAGCTTATTTCGTGGTGCTCATAAGGATAAGGATATTTCTTTTTTGTTGAAAAATTAATACTATAGGTAGTACGAAACAAATCATCATGAAAATTTATTTAAGAAAATGTGTACTTTTGTTGAAAAGAGGAGTGCTTATTATGCCCCGGGTGCTCGTTATGCCCTTATCTCCCCTACATAGAAGATTATCTATACAATGTAACACATCTTATCTGTCGGCCACTTATGGGATTCGAACCCAATAGTTTTCCTGTCAATACCGGTAATCGAACCCAGTACGCAGTAGACTCGCGCTAGTCTATCTGCTAGACCACATAAGCGTTTATTTTTTATATTTTTTTTACAAATCTATGAATAATAACTAGCAATTCGCAAAATGATAACATATTTGAACATATACTTTATGTATTCAGCTATTTCACATAACTCTCACTGTTCTCTACCACAGTGTCAAGGGCCAATGGATCTAGTATTTAAGTAGTTTTTGTCATGTTTGAGAAATGAGTTAAGCAAGATTTATTATATCCTTACTCCATTCTAGGGATACCTTCAAGAAGCCTACCATGGACTAAATTCTACGAAATTCTAGAAACCAAAATCATCATCCAAACTTACCTATTAAAAATGTACGTTCCTTGTGCAGATATTTACCATTCTTCCAGAAAGCAATAGCTTTTCGAATCGAAACCGAAATCCAAAAAAAAACGACGTGTGAAAAACGACGTTCCCAATTATCACCAGATGTTGTGGCTGGCTGATGGCTTATGGAGAGATGATGCTGATGAGGGTGGGCAGTTTTAATATATTGTATAAAATTTGTCACCAATCCTGCACTCGGCTTCAGTCCCCAGTGAATCGTCGAATCCAAAGGATCGTTTTTTTTAATATCAAACTTTATTTGTTGTTGTTTTGAGATCAGGTGCTAAATGCTCATTGGTTTTCGGAAGGTGCAAACGAGTGGATGTGGAAGTGATTAACGTTTTCATCAGTTGTTGAATATCTGTTGAGGAAAAGAATCTGCATCGATGGATCATGCGCTGTGGAAAGTGAGATTGATTTTGAGTTTTTTTTAAGATAAGTGCCAAAACGTGGAGAGAAGCTATTAAACTTTTTTTTTGAATAACCTGCTTTTATCTGAATGTATTTCAACATACTGGTTAAACCGGCATATATTCTTTTTTATTTCAGTTGACTTTGCTGCTAGCGATTATGTCTTCAGCATATGCAGGTTTCGATCCAAGCATTGTTCACTACCTCAGAACGCGGCAGATAAGCGATCGGGATCTTCTGAGAAGTTATCCGAATGGCGCATTCGACGATAGGAATCCACATACTGATCCATATAATCAACAATATAAAGACTATGTAAATGAGCTCATTCGATTCGATGATTGGGCCACGGGTCACTCACATGTGAGGGGGCCTCAGGATGTTCTACCGGATGATGAGTTCAATGATCCTCACCCTCAGGTAGATCCCAATAATCAGCAGTACAAGAATTACGTCAATGAATTGATTCGATTCGACGATTGGGCAACTGGACATGGGCATGTTAGAGGACCTCAGGATGTGTTACCGGATGATGAGTTCAACGATCCCAAGCCTGTGATTCCCCCAAACCAAGCTTATAACGACTATGTAAAAGAGCTAACACGATTCGATGCTTGGGTAACCGGTCAGAAGGTCCCAATACCAGCTGATCCTTTGACTGATGCCCAACATCAGGACATAGGAACTTCGGACGAAGACGATACCAGCAAATTGAATGTGCATCCTTCTCAGGCTTCACTGCCGGAAGATGAAGTTGTGCCATTTACCGATAAACCCGGTCCTCAGCCTGCCAGTAGCAAAATCCAGCAAACAGTGGTACCTTTCAATGATCAATCGCCATCACACTCTCCTAACCAAGCCTATAAGGATTATGTCAATGAGCTAACCAGGTTTGATGGTTACGTAACGGGAGATTACGTGCACATCCCAGCAGATACGAAGACTGACGCCCTACATCAGGTTTTCCGCCGCTCTACAATCAGCCCCGATGAACATTTTGGGGAGTCCATCAGCGACAGTACGCCCGCTAATCCGGCCAACAACCCAGATTACAACAGTTTCGTCGGAGAACTCAAGCGCTTCGACCCTTGGGTAACCGGTCACAAAGTGGACATCCCACACGATCCGGCCACCGATGCTCTGCACCAAATAACCCGGAGATCCCTCGGTAGCAATCAAACCTCAACCATTTCTCAAACGCGTACCAAACGTGCTATAATTTTTCGTCCACTTTTCGTCTACAGGCAGCAGACGTTGAGGAAAGTTCGTATCAAGTAATGAGCCCAGAAGGATGATGACTAGGAGGATGACCGACTGAGTGGAAATATGAACCGACCAACAACCGCGAGGGGGTGTTAATCAAAATGGCATTGAAATTGCGCAGATGGGGTTGAGTAACAGAAAACCGCAACTCCCCAGAAAGTTTCGGAAAGACGATGACCAAAGCGCGATGACACTGGTGCTAGATGATGTTGATGATGATAAAGTGTGACAGTAAACGAATGTGAAGAGGTAATGTGTGAAATTCGAGTCTTTCTGGAAACATTATGTATGCAACCAATAAAGCAATGTACATATTTGAGTGGTTCGGCTATTACGTTTGTTCGATCAATAAGTGTGATGTGGTTTGAAAAAACCAGCTTCCGAAAAAGCGTTTGGGTTGGGTTTCCATTCGGGAAAAGTACCTAACTCAGTGTGTTTAGGGGACGATTGCATTTTTTAACAGATTTCAAAGATAAATTTCACAGAACATTTTTAAAGAAAACCGAGATCATGGATTTTTGTCGTGCAGTTTCAGAATTTTGATTTGAAGGTAAAAGCATATTTAGAGGGTACAACTTTTAGTTAGCGTATTTTTTTAAAGATTTCAAGACCTTTTGAATACTGTGATTGATCTCGATTAAAGTTTAGAATTTGAGTTAGAAGATAGGGAATCTCAATATGCAATAGACTGCCTCAAATTTGTATGGGAAATTTCAAACTTGTGAAATGTTATGCGCTGCAGGCTTAAATTGATCCTAGGCCTAGTACAAGGTCTCATGCCAAATTTGGGCCAGATCGGATCACGGGAAGGGGTCGCTCAACGAGCCTGTAGTTTGTATGCGATTTTGAAACATTTTGTTCGGGAGAAACATGAAAATCCAGCTTTTCGTGAATAATTGGTCCCCTTCGGCCGATTTCTTTGGAAAACGGCTTTTCTTAAAGCCTAAACTATAACAAATATTTCATCCGAAGACTGCATTTCGAATCGAGGTAAGATAAAAAAGTTATTAAACTTCAAAAATGAGGTAACTTTTTTCAGGGTGATATTCATCACCATTAATGAAAGACAGTGCTTCGAACATTACGCAGCATTAACAGTGATGAATATCACCCTGAAAAAAGTTACCCCATTTTTGAAGTTTAATAACTTTTTTATCTTAATTCAAATCGAAATGCAGTCTTCGGAAAAACCGTTTTTAAAAGAAATCGGCCGAAGGGGACCAATTATTCATGAAAAGCTGGATTTTCATGTTTTTCCCGAACAAAATGTCTCAAAATCCCATACAAACTTTAGGCTCGTTGAGCGACCCCCTCCCGTGATCCGATCTGGCCCAAATTTGGCATGAGACCTTGTACTAGGCCTAGGATCAATTTAAGCCTGCAATAACTATTTCAAATGTCAGGTCATTTGGGGCAGTCTAATATGCATATTTATTTTATAATCCATGGGTACATGCGGAGTCCTATGGGGAGAAGGTGAACGCGGTGATCATCGCACCTCCCCCCAAGCGGGAAAACCCCTTTAGAAAAATTCTAAAAAATTTCCAACTGAAGTGAAATATTTGGTTTGGGGTGATAAATTTAACCTAAGAAATCTAAGCTGGGAAATACCTAAATTCGGCGTTCAAGAACTCAGGAACCACTTAACCAAATTTTATACATTTTGGTAGTATCTTCGAGTTTTCAGAAGTGTTGTTTTTAAGTTTGTGGAATACAGCTTCTTTATTTAACGTATAGCTTTTAAGTTATGCTTCTAAGTGTAGCACACTCGCGGAAAGCAAAATAAACAAGATATCTCGTATTTGGTCCGCAATATTTACATACTTACTTAATGATCCAGCGCCGATCCTCCGGTGCATAGGGCCGTGGTAAAAGACCTCCACTGTTGACGATCCGGAGCCAGCGTCTTCACTTGGTCCCAGTCAAGATTCTCGTCGACAGTCCGGATTTCAGCGGCTAGGCTTCGCCGCCACGAGTTTCTGGGTCTGCCTCTTCTTCGATGACCTTCTGGATTCCAATCTAGCGCCTTTCTGCAAATCTCGTTTTCATCTTTTCGCTGATCCGGGTTTCGATGTCTTTTCTGGTACCACCATCAGGCGTTATCTGGCTACCAAGATACTGGAAGCAATCCACTTTCTCAACTTGTTGCCAGCTACCATGAAACTGGAGGGATTTCCTGTGTTGATCTCCATCGACTTGGTCTTTCCGTCATTGACTTTGAGACCTGCTGCCTTGGAACTTTCGGTGAGGTCGTCGAGTTTGCTCTGCATATCCGGTTGCGTTTGGGCGAGCAAAACAATATCGTCAGCCAGGTCAAGGTCGTTCCGTTGCTCCATTGTTGAAGGATTCCACGGCAGGATTCCTCGGTTCGGTGCACAGTCGATCGATCCAGTCAGAATCTCGTCCATTACGATGAGGAAAAGTAGCGGTGATTAGATACATCCTTGTCTCACTCCAGCAGTTACCGGGATTGGTTCGGACAAGACACCGTCGTGCAAGACCTTGCACGAAAATGCCTCGTACTGTGCTTCGATGAGATGGACTAGTTTCTCTGGGACCTCTCGTCGCCTTAGAGCCGCCCAGATGTTTTCATGGTTAAGTCGGTCGAATGCTTTTTCGAAAACAACGAACACCAGCAGAAGAGAGTCCTGGAATTCGTTGATTTGTTCCAGTATGATTCGTAGCGTTGTGATGTGGTCCACACATGATCGTCCGGATCGGAATCCAGCTTGTTGCCGTCGGAGTGTAGCGTCGATTTTCTCCTGGATCCTGTTCAGAATCACTTTGCAGAGTACTTTGAGGGTTGTACAGATCAACGTTATGCCTCGCCAGTTACCGCACTCTGTCAGGCCTCCTTTCTTCGGGACCTTTACGAGGATACCCTGCATTCAGTCGGCCGGGAATGTTGCAGTATCCCAGATGTCAGCAAAAAGACGGTGCAACATTTGTGCTGATAGGGCAGGGTCGGCTTTCAGCATTTCAGCAGGGATGCAATCAATCCCAGGTGCTTTGTTAGATTTCATGTTTTTGATTGCCGCTTCTATTTCAGCCAGCGAGGGCGCTTCCGAGTTGACGCCATTAATGCGACTTACTGTTGGCGCTTCGAGCTGCGGGTTTTATTGGTCATCGCTATTCGTGACTCGAAAGAGTTGTTCGAAGTGCTCAGTCCATCGTTTGAGCTGATCTGTTCGATCGGTCAATAACTGACCTGCTCGGTCTTTTAGCGGCATTCTTGCATTAGTCCTTGCACCACTGAGGCGGTGAGAAATGTCATAAAGTAATCGGATATCTCCATTGGCGGCGGCTCTTTCTCCCTCTTCGGCTAGGGAGTTTGTCCAGGCTCTCTTGTCTCGTCTACAAGCTCGTTTAACTGCCTCTTCCAGCTCCGCATATCGTAAGCTGGCGGCTGCTTTGGCTGACCCGGTACATGCCTGCTCAATTCCGACTTTCGCCTTTCTCCGATCATCGATCATCCTCCAGGTTTCATCCGACATCCATTCACTTCGTCTTCCACAAACTTCACCGAGAGTACCATGGCTCGTCGTGATAAAGGCATTCTTGATTCCACACCACTGTTCTTCGACTGTTCCGTCTGTCGGCAGCTTCGAGGCTCGGGATTCTAGCTGTTCAACGTATGCCCTTTTCACCTCTGGATTCTCCAACCGGCGGACGTCGTATCGACACCCGACTTTCTCCTCGCGCCGTTGGACACGCGCATCTCTCAGTCGTATCTCGCCAAGGACGAGGTGATGGTCAGATGCAATGTCTGCGCTTCGTTTGTTGCGGACATCAAGAAGGCTCCTTCTCCATTTTCGACGGATGCAGATGTGGTCAATTTGATTTTCTGTTCGGCCATCTCGGGATACCCAAGTGACCTTATGTGCTGGTCGATGGGGGAAGAGCGATTCACCGATCACCATGTTGTTGTTGCCACAAAATTCTACAAACAGCTCTCCGTTTTAGCTCATCTGTCCTAGACCATGACGCCCTATGATGCGCTCAAGGTCCTGATTGTCGGAGCCAATCTTTGCGTTGAAGTCGCCCAAATGGATTTGAATGTCACCCTTCGGAATTTTCTCTACCACGCTGTTCAGTTGACTGTAAAACTGCTCTTTCTTCTGCAAGTCGGCAACGTCAGTTGGCGCATAACACTGGACCATTGTAAGGTTTCTAACCCGTGTTCTGAATCTGGCTACGATTATTCTTTCGTTTATCGGTTCCCATCAAATGAGGGCCGCGTAGGCCTGCGGGCTTAACAGGAAACCAACTCCTCGTTCCCGAGTAGCATGTTCTCCTCGTATGCCAGAGTAAAGCAGGACTTGCCCGGATTGTGTCTTGTGTTCTCCAGTATAAGGCCAACGGACTTCGCTCAGTCCCAGAATTTCAAGCTTGAGGCGGCTAGCCTCTCTAGCTAGTTGTTCCAGTTTGCCTTGTTGGGCAAGGGTTAAAACATTCCAAGTTCCAATCCGTGTCCGTGTTTTCATGCTAAAAGTCGTCGCCAAAGTTCCAGATCGGTCATTTCTTTCGGATTCCGTAACAATTTCAAATCGGGAGCAGTAGGTTGTTAGCCTAAAGTCCCTATCCCGCGATGGGGCTGCCATCTTGGACTTAGCTGGCGGGAGCCGCATTTCATAAGTTCAGCCGCTTGCTGCAAGACAGACGCTGTTTGAGCCGCCCCTGACCTGGGGAACAGACGCGTGCGGCCACCTTCTCAGTCTGCATGCGACCAAAGCATCCACCGGGGTTGGGTACCCGATCTCCGCTTAGGTTACTCGCATCCCAGCCGGTACCACGGGGAGGTAGAGATAGGAGTTGTGAATAAGGGGTGATATGACCACTATGGGGTCTCGTTATGCACATTATCCACCAGCCAAAGGTCCGCAATGTGTTGTTAATATTCGCTTCAGAAACGTAGGACTTTCACTAGCAGTCTAACTTTCTTATCTTTTTTTATACATTGTTACTATTTTTAATTTTCGCCTTTTTTGTTGCAATCATTTAATATATTTGTCGATTTGTTGTCGTGTTTCCAAATCCCGCCTTTAGACGTTTTTTATATCTCTTCTGTTCTACCTAACATTGGATCATTGTTTCAATCAGAAAGTAAAACCAGAATGGTGATATCAATAGCTAAATTAGATCGAAAAACACATAGACCAAGGATTTCTGCCGCCACCAAATGATAATTTTTTGAAAAATAGTTCAATTTCCACTTTCTCATAAAAAGGGTTTCTTAGATGTAGCTTTTGAAAACTGCTTGTCGAACAGTTGCAATTAGTATGGATTGTTGCATTATTAATTTTGAAACATTCTGCGCAAAAAGTAAGTTAAAATAATGACTAAATGCCGATTATAGTAAACCCCGTAAAAGCGAGGTTGGGTTTTAGATGATTGGTCAAATTCAACTTTCCTATTTTACTTTACTTTTTTTTTCATAAAGTAACAACCTGAAAATGGACATTTATAATTTTTTTTTATTTTTTGTTCTTAAAATTTCACGTTTCCGAATCGTACGTTTTCAATAAACAAAATTACGTAATAATTTATGATAAAAATAAATTCCACATTTCTGAATCGTACGTTCTCAATAAACAATATAACGAAATAATTTAGGATTAAAAATGATGTTTGAAAAATTACTTTTAAAACACTGTAAACTTTTTTTTAAATAATTAAAAATAAGAACAGCATAAATGGTGCGTGGTAGCCTGGATTGAATTCTGACAATTGTACTTTAATTTTATAATACGCTAAAAATTAAAAAAGAGGATAAAAAAAATTATCATTCAAAAAATTCACTCGATTGAATCAAAATTTAGCTCATATCGAATGAGTATAAAACTGATCAACGTTCAACTCTTCTGGTTAAGAAGTTTATTTTGAAACATTTTTGATGGAGAATGAAAACTTCGTTTGAACTAGCCCACAGTTGATCTGGTTTAGACCTTATTTACATATATTTTGAGCCAATCAAATCAAACAATTGAAAAAAAAACAAATATCATTTCTGCCAATTTTTATCGTTGTTGCTTATAAGGTATTTTTTAGTTTTCAAAATTTTCAAGGTCGAAGGAAAATCATGAATCCAAAATTGAAATCAATACACTGTTTTCAGAATAAAAGCGAGTTTATGAATTTGAAAAAAAGAATGTAATTTCTAGACCTGTGTCATTAATCAAATTTGAGCAAAACCCCATTAAATATGGATTGAAAATAAAAAAAGGATGCAAACATGATATTTTCATCAAACTATGTACATCAGCCGATTTTAAATTGTAATTCAAGCTTCCGTAGAATCGTTCATGTTCATTTTGGCAAAACTTGTTCGAAATTTTTCGTTTTTCAACTAAATCTGGGCCACCAGGCTGGACCGGACATTTTGTACTAAATATTCGGTCTAGACTGGATGAAACCGGACAATCAGGAAAGCTTACTTTATAAAAAATATAATACGACAATTTTTAGAAAATTCAATTGAAAATAATATAATTATTTCTGATATCACAGGAAGGCGTATTAAATTTTTTTTATATTTAAATTTTTTATTTATTTAATAACTATGCAGAAAACTGCAAACTGTTTGTTTTTTAAATATCTTTAGATTCATTTTGGTTTAAAATTTCTTTGAAAGTCGGTAAAATTCCTGAATTTCTTTAGAATTGTAAAAAATCAAAAACTTGTGCACTTCAAGGAATAAGAATCTATTTTCCATTTTATACAGACCTTCTTTTCTGCAAATTTGTAACATTTCTAAACAAACGATTGAAATTTTATTTCATTTGATTAAGATTAAATAAAGTTTTTGAATCTAGATATTTCATCATTTTATTTAAGAATTGAATTTAGATTTAGAAATACAATTTTTGGACCACAATTCAAAATCAGAAATGAATTTCAGAATTTATAAAAACAACACAATATTTTCAAATCATTATTCTTAGATATACAACTGAAAAATGAAAAATATCAGTTTTAAAATCAGTATTAAGTTCATAGCTATTTTATATTAAAAAACTTATCTCATATACAGACCTCGTTAGATTTTGGCAACACGCCCGTACATTTTGTGTTGCCAAAATCGTTGCCAAAATCGAATGTTGCCAAAATCGAACGGTTTTTTTTCTCAACTTTTTTCAGTTATTTTTACAAAATAACTATTACCATTATCAAAAACGTTATTTTTAGTCAATTTCCGACCATTTGTAGTCATTTTTAATTTTTTTCAACATGTTTTTGACGCTTTTTGCACTTTTCTTTTTTGTTTATAATGTTTGTTTTCATTTGTCATATTTGTGGTTTTTGTCATTCTTCATCATTTTTTAGTTATTTTTTGTCATTTTTAGTCTTTTATTTGAATTTATTTCTTAACTTTTTGAATTTTTCATCTTTTTGTCATTTTTAAGCACTTTATAAAATTTTAAAAAAAACTTTTGTTTTTAATGTTTTATTTTATCACCATTTCAGAATATAAAAACGTATTTATGGTGTTTGTCTAAATTAAATTTATCCTGTTATAACCAAAAACTAAAAGGTAATGTTGTTTCTAAAAACCGTTCGATTTTGGCACATGTGCCAAAATCGGATGTTGCCAAAATCGAACGTTGCCAAAATCGAATGTTGCCAAAAACGAACGGAGTCTGTATATGTTTTTTTCAAACGTATAGGTAGTTGCAAAATGACAATCATCAAAAATTAAGTTGTGATTATCTTGCACTGGTATGAAAAAGCTCAGGAAAACTAGATACATAATTGAAAAGTTTCTTAAAATTTTCTTCTATTCAAAAATAAGTGTATTATTAACATTTATAAAATTACGTTGATAACGAGAGATTCCTTAATCAGCGCATAAGTCTATATTTTCGACTTCCTGGTACATAAAAATTATGGAAAATTATAGAATCGCAGATTGAAGTTGTAGCAAAGAATATCGAAAAAAGATTAAAAAGAAAATGTGTGAAAAAAGTTCAAATGCCTGCTCGTTTTTGCATGAACGTTTTTTCATTAACTAGATAGTAATATTCTTTCTTGTCGATTTTTGAAAATTTGTAAAATCCCCAAACCCGCCCTAGTACCATATTTTTCTTTGTCGAAAATCAGTCAGAAATCGGAAGTCCGGACTTCCTGAGTAAAATTTGGTGCTGGCGCGATAATATTTGTCCTACTAATGTCATTAGATTTTAATGCCGAAAAACAACGAACACCACTTCTAGCATCTGCCGAAAGTGAACTCAGAGAATGATTTTCAATCTTTCCTGATCTTTTTTTCTAAAGTTTAATATGTATAAATAACGGAAAAAATACTCAGTAAAGATTCAGGTCTTTTCGTTTGACATCAAATTTTGTACAGTTACCTTACCCACTTTCTTCGCCGCAGAACGCCAGTTTGCTTTGAACCGCTTCTCACTGCTAACAGTTTTTTGGGTCTTCTGGCTCTGTTTAACTGGTTCTTATCCTTGAAAACAACCTGAATGTTGTTAGCGGCACACCACTCCATGGTCTTTTTTCCACAATGGCAGGACAAAAAATCCCACCAAAACAGCACAGACAAGTCATTTTTATTCAGGAAAGGCAGCAAACGCTTTTGAAGACACTCTTTCACGTATATTTCCTGATTAACGGTCCCGGTTGCAACGAAAATGACGCTTTTCAAACCACAGGTACAGATAGCTGGCCAAACTAGATATTTCTCGGTCAACTTTGAAATCAAATGCTCGGATTTTGCTAGGTTATGAGATAAAAAAGAAGCGGATGTACCAGGTCCGGATACGTTCCTGAAAAATTCTGACATCCTTTAAAAACAGGAGAATGATTTTATACATTTTTTTAATTTTTTTTTATTCAAAAATTTGGAAACTTATGAAAGGGAAGTGCAGTAGGCGTTGGTAGGATCGGATGTATAATTTTTTTCCGCGTGTGTCAAATCGTAGTCGGAAAATTCTTTTCCTTTTTTTCAATAAAAGGAAAATTAAAACAAGCAGTTTCCTCTAATAGTCGAGTCGAGATAGATCAACTTTGAAGGACCTCGAAATCCGAATTTCCTGAAACGAGTGAAAAAATCTAGCGAGGCAAAGTGTTGTTCCATCAGCCGGGTGTGGCCCATATGCCAGACAGCGGACGAGCCGGTACTGTCCTCTTTGGCGTTTGAAATAAAAAATATTTTTTTTTGCGAGTGAATTTGGTAGACATTCAAATGTTGGCAGTAAAGTACCATTTACAAGGGTGTATATTACGCCAAGGTACCTTCAGGCTTCAGCTGAAGAAAGGTTCAGGGTTCAGATGTTTTTCCGAATATTATTGTGAAATTGTAGTTTTCCTACTCGTGGTGCAGCCTGGGTAACGCCAAGTGAACTACACGCTACAACGCTTGTTATTCAGGCGATGAAATAGCATCTGTTTTGGAGCGAACGGCTAAAATGAGACCTGATTAACAGATTAAGGACCGCAAAGAAATCTAAGCCGGGAAACACCGCATTTAGGCAATCTATATCTCAGAAACCACTGAACTAAATTCTACAAATTTAGCATTTTTGAGTTACCAAAAGTGTTTTGATCAATTTTGTCCAATATAGTTTCATTGTTAAATTAATAACATTTGAGTTATACTTCTAAGTATAGCACACTAGAGCCGAGCAAAAAAACTAGATATTTCGTAGTTGGTCCGCAATGTGTTAAGCTAATTCTAAGACAAGGCAAGCTGGATCAGCTTGCTAGTGAAATTAGCTGCTTTAAGCTAAAATGTTGGGACTAACACTGAAGATTACAAGATACAGCCTGGGCAAGTCTTGCTTTATTTCGGCGTACGAGGCGAAAAAGTGATTCTGAAACGAGGAGGGATGAATGACTTGAAGAAGTTAAATTCCAAAAAAAGAGTTTTGGTATATTCTTCATGTAAACAGCGTGGTTAAAATAACTCTAATAGGTGACATCCAAACCAACCTACACAAATTCGACACAAAGATAGACAGTTTGTGCAAATTTCCGTGGTATCCTGCGTCCGAAATCGGCTGTGCAAAGCAAATTTGACGACCTCAACCGAAAGGCCCAAGGCAGCAGGATTAGAAGTAAACGTTGGAAAGACCAGGTCGATGGGAAGTCAAAGCAAAAGAACATTCGGAAACAGAGAAACACGTAGAAAAATTGGAATGATTCCAGTATCTCGTTAGATATTATAAGAAAAACGTCATGAACGAATGATTGCATTAAGTTTAACATTTCTTTAAACTCTTTAATTAGGGGAGAATGAAGATACTTGATCCCTGGGGATACTTGATTCCTTAGCTATATCTCGAAACTGGAATGTCTTACAAAGATCAAATGTTCTAGAAAAATGTGCCAAAATGACCAAAATAACAATGCTTGTAGTTAGAAATTTTTTTAACAAAATAATTGTTTGAGAAATTGAACTTTGTTTGAAAAATTTCACAAAATGTAACTTGAAGATCTTTTTACATCACTTTAAAATGTTCCTTACATGGAAAAATTATGAAAAAAATATTTGTTCCAATGTATCAATCGTTCGAGCGTAAAATGAACTTCATAATGCCATATTTTCAAAGTAATGGAAAACTCTCAACTTTTTTCAGAAAAAGTTTTCTAAAATGTTGATTATGGGTACAATTGATCCCCTAGAGTTGGGTACAATTGATCCCCCTTCCAAACGGCATATTCTTCTTCTGAATTGATCGTTATAATTGCTGATTACGAAATTATTAATATTCATCCAAAAACTAATATTTATCAAACAATTGTCTGAAGAAAACAACAAAAATAATTAATTTTCTCTTAATTATAAAAAAAATAGCGCCTTTAAGTATGCAATGTTATCAGTGTTGAGACAAAGTTATAGAATTTTCTTCTTATGTCTGCTATAAATTGTGAAATGAGAACAAACATGACCAAAATAGTCAATTGACATTCTATCTTGGGGTTTTGTTTGATTTTTATACAAGGATTAGGGCTTCCTGAATAAAAGATCAAGTCTCCTTCAATAGGGGATCAAGTCTCCCCTAACTTCAGAAAAATCGCAATTTTTTTACTCCCACGAAAATGCTTCTAGTTCATCTACGGGTTCAAGTATCGTTCTAATTTTTGGAGCATAGAAACTTGAAGCTACAAGCTGTCAGAAAATGTCGAAGACGGCGAGTTGCTAAATTTTTCCAAAAAGATATGGTGAAAATAAGAAAAGGGGATCAAGTATCCCCACTTTCCCCTATATTGTTCGGAAAATGCAGATATTGAAAAAACAAAAGTTACTTACAATTTTCATACATTATTTATTTTTCAAAGGTTACAATACTTTCAGAGGGTTTCTTCGGTTCAATCAATATTTTACTAGTTAATATTACAAATTTCTTGTTATCCTATTAGCTCGTTTGGTACAAAAGTCCAACCAATCACAACTCGTAAGCTCATTTGTTCGCTTGCATTCTTCGTACAGAGAGCCACAAAATATACCTCCATCAGAAGGTACCAGGAATTATTCTACTCTAACAACAAACAGATCTTTTGTGCCATTTAGTGTAGTCAAGCTTAATCTAATATCACAAAGGTAATTTGTTTCATTCCTAGCTTAAAATTAACCTCACCTCACCGGAACTGGATACCGTATCGTTTGGTAACTTCCGGTGCGTGAATAGAGGCCACCGACAGCAGAAGCGGCATATCATTGGCAGTGATGTCCAGTGCCGAAGTGATCGATCCGATAGTACAGAAATCGGTGGCAAGCAGAAAGCTGGCGATCGTCTCCGACTGCAAATAGAACTCCCGCAATTTGGATTCTATGAATGCCATGCACTGGAAGGCAGACAACCCGGATGACCACATGGCATGAACCGTTTCCAGCATGGACGAAACAAGCTGCGACATACCGACTACATCAGCGTCTTGGCCCAATGGCGGCCCCAGGGAGGATGTGTGTGATGTTAGAATTCGGACCTCATGCGTGTCAAGATTGGCAATGACGGCCAGGTTTTCAACCGGATATTGCTCCATAAGGGCGAACCGCGATGAGCAGCTCAAGTCTTTTTTCAAAGGTTTTTCCCACTTGATCGGGGGTGCAGTTGTTGCCTGCAGGATCATATCGGGTATGTAATGATCGGCGACCTGAGAGAAAAGCGATGGCATGAAACCAACTTTGGATAGTAATTTTCGACTTTTGCCACAATCAGTCTTGTTGTTGTTGTTGTTGTTATTCTCGTCGTTAGAAAGAACTGTTGTTTTAGACAGAGGCATTTCCACTAGTTTGAGAATGCTGTCCGGATGTTTAATTTTCAGTTCTGTATTTTCCTCGAGGGTAGTCATTGCATATGTCTTTGGAATGTACTCACTATGGCCTGGATGCTCATCGTCTTGGTTGGAGCGTGGAATCGAATCAGGGAACGAGCTAACACTACTAAGTTCGTTCAAATCACTGGAAAATTCGAGTTCTGATGCGTTCGTAGGCGTTTGCAGGTATAGAAGCGAAGTATTCCGACAAACCTCGCATTCCTCACCGAAATCGGGAAGTTGTTGATTTTCGGTATCAATGCTGAATTTCAAAGCCATTTCTAGTTTCATCCCTTTTTCCAGGAAATCATATTCTGAAAGATCAAGATTTTTGCTTCGCAGATAGTTCTCGACTACTTTGGGATACCGATCGAAGTTGAAGATCACGGAATGTTTGCGAAGTTTGCTATGAGTGCAAGGTTTTTGACCGCCAACAGCACCGAGTTCGGTTGGTTTAGGGTTTTCCGCTGCAGAGCTGGGTTTTAAATTCACCAACTGTTCATTCTCACCCAGCACAAACATAACCTCTTCCTTGGGTTTGCTTTTCATTAGAACCTCGTAGTCACCTCGAAGGCCGTCGATGTACTTCAACTGTTCCATCGACATACCTTCCTTTATCCGCTCTAAGCCCCAATAGAGGCGTCGTCCACTTTCACCTTCACCAATACTGTTTTCTGTGATGAGCTTTGAAAGCCTTACCGATTGAGTATCATCGGTATCGTTAAGGTCGAGCTCAATAGCTTCCTGTCCTGTTTCATCCGATGGAGTTAAGGTCATTCTTATCGGAGAAGTTTCACTGCCTTTCTTGATGTGGTAAATCATTTCTAGAAACTGTTTCTGCGGCTGGGTCATCATCAATTCAGTATCCATGCTTTTGTTTCCGATCCTGAGTTCTTGCTGAACGAATCGTGAGTCAGTATATGCCAACACATTAGGAATATCATTCATCACATTTTTCTTAAGTGCCTTGGAAAGTTCACCCTCGGGAGCCCCTTCATCTTTCCCCATTCCGGTCAAATCTTTCATCCTTGTTGCCGAACGGATCATACCTGAGTTTGATCGTCGCATTTCTGGCGACTTAAAGCCACTAGTGCCTTCACCAGCTTCGCTCCTAACCCTCGATACATTGCTTCCGCTGACTACGTTCTGTGCCACAAATGCTTCCTTAACTCTGCTTTCTTCAAATGACTCTACATGAACCGTTCGCCGAACTTCGCTGCAACGAATGAAGTACGACAGCACGTTCAATATTTTCCCCATGGTGCCACTCAACTGAGGACTGCCACAGATGATGGTTTTCGAAAGCTTCACCGGATGCCCAATGGCACCGTACAGATCCCCCAGCTGAGCCCAGAGCACATTGTACGGATGGTTGGCCTTTATTTTGCAGATTCGTTCCTTTTCCCGCTGCATTACGGCACCATTTTGGGAAGTGGGTTCCAAGGGGCCGTTGATTGGGGCTATAGTGCTAACCCAACCCAGGTGATGCGTTAGAACGGCCGTGAGCAATGTGCTGATGAATCTGAAAAGAAACGAAAAAGATCGGTTAATGCTTTTTAAAAAGTTGGCTTAAAACTATTTGCTATGATATCTTAAATAAACTTCTTCAGAAAACATTAATCCGGAGTAGATTAAATGTTTATAAAATTTCAAAATGTTGGAACCCTCAATTTGCTCACCAATTTTCAATCAGCAGAAAACACTCAACTGATGTCTAAATATTTTTTAAACATTCTTCAATAAAGAATCTATGTCTTTTTTTGTTACAAAATTGTAAGCCCATTCTAATTTTACCAGTTGAAGATTTAACTTAATTTTCCTTTACTACCTATATACGAGTAGAAATTCCTTGTCATTTTCTCACAGTAACAGTCAGCTTTGCAATTTAATAACTATTTATAGATATCTTATATATTTCATCAGATTTTCATTTCATAACAACTAAAGTTTCAACTCAACCTGTCGTTTTCTTTCATCTATCCACTACAAGAATGTAGAGTACACTTCTGGAAATAAGTATAAAGACAACATAGTTTTTACTGCTCTTACGTTTACAGTGTAAACAACTGTAACCGAATGTTAGTCAATGTAAATGTAGTGGTGAGTAGAATATTATCTGTGTGTCTGAATTGGTTAGAATGCATGTGTGCGTATCAGAGTATAAATATTTTCGTTTTGCGCCTGGAAATAAGTAGAAAGACAGTTGTTTACTTCTGTTCAATTCCGCTCGCGGAGGATATTAGCTTCGTTCAATCGTTAGTAAAAATCGGTTTCAACTGGTTTCTGTTAACTGATAGATGTTCAACGAGCCAATGTTTTGGTCGAAACTAGTCAGGTCGTTGTTCAATGGAGCAAGTTGAAACTAGTCGAAACCAATCCAGCTCGGCAGCAGGATTAGTTTCGACTTGGTAGAAGTCGGTCGAAGTCAATTGGAAAGAGACAGGTGATCAACTATCAATCCATTTCTACTTGTTTCGACCCGTTTCTACTAGAGATGATTGAACAGACATATTGTTTACGCTGAAAGTGAAAAATTTTGCTCAACACGAAGCGAATTGATGGTGACAAAGAAAGAAAACATCATTGGTGAAGGTTTTTCAAATTTTATTTGATATTTACAGGAAAAATTCCAAAAAATAGCCCTTTGAGCGATTATTAGAAGGGTATAGTAGAAACTCTTCGAAAACAAGGGCTAACCTTGCGTGAAATCGGCATCAGGATTGGTAGGAGTAAGGATGTGGTGCATAATTATCTGCGGCTAGCCGAAAAACATGCCACAAGGAAGCGGTTTGGACGTCCATCTTTCCTGACGCCGAGGTGTAAGAGGAAAATAAAACGACTGGCGGTCCATCAAAAGCTGTCTTCTGAGGAAATCAAGGCGGAGATGAAGCTGACAGTATTTGGGCGTCGGATTCGGCAGGTTCTCAAAGACGATCCTAATGTTTCCTTCACCAAAACAACGCCTGTACCAAGGCTTCTTCCTCACAAAAAAGCCCGTTTTGCTTTTGAGGAAAAGTACCAATTTTGGGACCAAATCAAACGTGGTTTTTAGTGACGAGAAGAAGTTCAACCTAGACGGGCCAGATGGTTTTAGCAGCCGCTGGTACGACAAGAGGCAGAAGAGGCCAACGAGACAGAAACGAAACTTTGGTGGAAGATCTGTCATGATCTGGACTGGCATAAGCACGGCTGGAAAGACACCTGTTTGTTTCATCTCTACCCGGATGGACTCACAGATGTATTGCCAGCTATTAGAAGAAGTTCTTGTTCCATTTTCGGAAAATTTTATGGGCGAAAACATGGTTTTCCAGCAAGACAATGTTGCCTGCCATGCGCCCAGAGCTACGAAAGAGTTCTTGGAACTTCATAACATCCCTCTTTTGGAGTGGCCAGCCTGCAGCCCGGATCTAAATCCGATCGAAAACATTTGGGGGCTTCTCTCCCGTAACATTTTCAAGCATGGCCGAAGTTATGAAACGGCTGGACAAATTAAAATGGCGATTCAGGACGAATGGTCTAATCTGGATCCGAATGTTTTGAAAAGCTTCATAACTTCTATGCCACGACGATTGCAAGAAGTCATTGCCAAGAAAGGCGATGCTACACATTATTAAAGTTCTTTGTTTTTGAAAATCAGATCAATAAAAACGTGTTTTTCTAATAAAATAGCCTTTGTCTTTATACTTTTTTCCAACCTGAAAATCCGTTTCAGAGCATATTTATTTTCAGATGCATGAATCTTGCGAAACAACTGTATTTCAAGAAATGGCATTCTTCTATGAATCTACCGTGGGCAAGTGTTGAATTGAATAATCACAGGAATGTACAGAATTCCCTGTACACAGCTTGTCTTTATACTTATTTCCAGCAGTGTATAAAACGAACGAAGGCTAATTTTTTCAGTGGAGTAACGCTTCCCTTGTTACAGTTCAAATTAAACTTGGTTTACATTAACTCAAAACCAAACTCAAATAATGTGTACATAAAAAATCGCAAATAAATGCAGTCAGACCCAAAGCTGTTACAATTTGCTCTTAGTGCAGCCGATTGGGCAAACAGAACAGAACAAGAATCTCACCCTGTAATTGCCAACCAAAAGAGAAGGAAAAAGAAAAACTACCAAACGTAAATTGACATTCGTGGTTCCGGCATCTTCAAATGGGCCTTGTTTGTGCCAGTAGTCGTCACGGGCAGATAAGACGCTGCTAAAGTTCGTAGCAAGTCGTTTAAAAAACGGCCAGCAGACAAATTCTGGTGAGTGTCGAAGGTGACGAATCATAAAGATTCCCAACTGAAATATTAATTTAGTGTTTTCACATCCCACCAACTCACGGCGTGGCAAATTTAACAACAAAATGACAATACAAATTACAAAAATGAATACAAGAATTTCAAAAATTGCTACTTTATTGAAAGCACTTGAAATTTCCTTCGCTGGAGAAGATAAAATTCACTGTTTCTTCCTAACCAATCTTAATTTGTGCATTGCGAGAAAATGGAGAGCAACAGATACCCTGTGACTAAATATTCAGTACAATTTATTTATACTTTTTTTTTTTTTTTCCTTTTTTCTCAGGGATTTTAAACCAAGTAGGTTTATTCATCCCGACGTTGGGCGTTTCAAGTATTCTTCTGGCGTTATTTATATTTTGAAGATTTGTGTAGATACTGTAATTCTTCATTTTTCCTTTTTCATGTTTAAAGTTGGTGGAGCAGCTTAGATGTTTTGAGGAAAGATATCAGTTTTTCTTCTTCTTCAGGGCATGGTGAGAGGATTTGTCTAAGGGATGTAGCCAAGGAACAGGATACACTGTGGGAGTGGTATATGGAGCAAGAGGTGAGGATGTGTTTGATGGTGATTGGTACGTTGCAGGATGGACATATAGGTTGGTCCTCTTTGGTTATGAGGTACAGGTGAGTGAGCCGTGTATGACCAATCCGGAGTCTGGTCAGTACTCTTCTTTCATGGGGGCAGTCTCTGTCTTTCCATTTCTCGGTTGAATTTTTTACTTCTCGAAGTTTTGCTTCCAGGTTTTCAGCCCATTCTATGCTCCAGGCATTGCTTATTATGTTTTTCATGTGGAGCATAGCGTCGGATTGAGGAATAGAGTTGATCGATGGTGGAAGGACGGTACCGGCAGAAGCTAGGCGATCTGCGGCCTCGTTACCTGGTACGCCTGAATGTCCAGGTATCCAGCAGAGTGTGATGTTCTTGAGAAGGGCGTTTTTAGTTATGGTATAGATCCAGGGGTGTTTAATGTTGTTAGCAGCTATAGCTGTTAGTACACTTGCCGAATCTGAGAAGATGACGGAATTTGGTTTCGAACCCTCAGTAGCTACGAGCAGGGCAAAAGCTTCAGAACTGAAGACTGTACAAGCTTCCGGAAGGCCCAGGCTCCTACTGGAGACTCCATCGAAGATTCCACAACCAACTTTTCCACAGTTGCTTTTGGACCCATCGGTGTATATATGTGGATTGTTTCTGTATTTTGTTTGTACGAGTTGAGTAAATTTGGGTAATATGGTGGTTCTTGGATCTCCAGCTTTGATATTCCTCTTGAGGGATAGATCGACTTTTGGTGTAGTTTCATACCAATTTTTAATTTTTGGCCCCTGTCTTATACAGACGGTAGGTAGAGGGGTGCCTGTTGTTTGTTGTAAGAAACTATTGATTCTTTCCACCGTAGGGGAGTTGTTGACTCGTCCATTTGCTAGTGAGCGAAGAGCCTTTGATGATAAATGTTTAGCCACAAGGAATCGAAAGGGCATTTGCCCACATTCTGCCATTAGCGAAGGTATTGGGCTTGTGCGGAAAGCGGAGCTGATAAGTCGCACGCATTTATTATACAATGGTTCGAATTTAGTGAGCATTTGTCCAAAGGCCTTGCTAACGAAACCGATTCCATACAGTATGGATGGCATCAGCCACCCATGCAGGAAACGGAAAAGGGAGTCTCGGTGTGCTAGACTTGTTTTGTTGGTAAGTATTCGGAGGATGTTGATTTTGTTATTGGTGTTCTTTCTAACGTTGTTCAGGTGACATTTGAAGTTGAGTTGGTCGTCGAGCCAAACCCCCAGTAACCGGGTAGAGTGGGCGAGATGTATGGTTTGGTTTTGCATGATGAGTGGAGGTAGCTTTCTGAGTCGTCTTCGGTTCGGGCCGAGATGGAGCAAACTGGATTTGCTGGGGGAAAACTGGAAGCCTACGTTGGGCGCCCATTCTTCGACCAGGTTGACCGCAGTTTGCAGCCTTCGTCGGGCTATCTTGGCAAAAGGTGAGGAAGAAACGAGGAGGATGTCGTCGGCATAAATGAAGGTAGAGATGTTTTTAGGGATGGACTGGAAAAGGGAGTTGATGGCTATTAGGAAGAGGGTGGGGGCGATGACTGATCCCTGCGGGACTCCGCCGTGGACTGGTTTGATATTTGAGCGAACGCCATTGACGAGAACGTGGATGAATCGATCCGATAAAAAGTTTTTTATGTATTGCAACAAACGGCCTCGAATATTCCATTTGATAAGCTGATTTATGATGGCGACTCGATCCACACGGTCGAAGGCTTTCGAAAGATCGAGTGACAGGCAATCGATGTGGTGCTTCTGGTTCAGGCAGGTATCTAGTAACAATTCAAGATCTTCGAAGTAGTCGTCTGTAGATTTGCCGGCTCTAAAGGCGTATTGTCGGGTGTCAAGGAGTTGTTGTTCTTCCATGTATGTGTGAAGGCGGCGGTTAACGATTCTTTCAACGATTTTCCCGGAACAATCGAGAAGAGTAATGGGGCGGAAGTTGTCCATAACGTTCGGGTTCTGTTTGGGTTTTCTAATGGGGATTACAAGTCCAATCTTCCAACTCTCAGGTAGGGATCCCTCTGACCAGATTTTGTTGATGATGTCTAGAAACGTCAGTTTGCCCAGTATGGATAGATTTTTAAGGCAGGGGTACCCAATATCATCTGGGCCTGCAGAATTTCCGTTTACTTTTCGGAGGACGAACTCTAGTTCGTCCAGAGAGAAGCAGCTGTTGTAGTCAATATTGTTGCAGTTTGGGTCAGTAGGGAAGGGTAGAAGTGTAGTAGTAGATGGGGCCGAGACGGATGAAAAATGTTCACAGAAGGAGTCGGCTAGCGTTGATGGGTCGTTGATGTATTGACTATTGAGCAGAATGTGGAAGTCGTTGTTTCGGGATCCTCCGTTAAGTGTTCTTAATTTGGACCATAGGATTGAAGATGGAGGGCTAGGGTGGATTTCGTTAGTGAACCTTTCCCAACACAGTGATTTGGCTTTCCTGACTGTTCGTCGGGCCAGGGATCGTGCTGCTTTGAAGTCGTCGAGAGCTGTTAATTTGAGTGGGCTATTGTTCGGAATCTTTTTGAGGGCACGTAACTTTTTTCGGCGGTTTTTTAGTGCATCACGCACTTCGTCGGACCACCAAGGGACGGAACATTTTCCAGGTATCCCACTGGTTCTGGGGATGGACTTGTTAGCTGCGTCGAGGATTATTTGTTGAAATGATGTCATAGTTGTTGGTTTATTCTGGACGATAAGTTTGTCTATGATGTGTTGGTATGTGTGCCACTCAGCGTCACTATACTTCCACCTGGGCCTGGTGGTTACTTTGGGGGAAGGATGTTGTAGTTTGACGAGGATGGGGAAATGGTCGCTTCCATGTGAATCCTCTAGGACATTCCAATCGAATTTCGGTCCTAACTCCCACGAAACGAGGGTGATGTCTAAAGCTGACATATCCCCCGTAGCAGGATCGATGCGAGTGGGGGCGCAGTTATTTAGAATGGTTAAGTCATTAATGGCTGCGAAGTTTTCAAGGAATGTTCCTTTGTTAGAGGTGTGGGAGCTTCCCCATAGGGTGGAGTGTGCGTTTGGATCTGACATTATGACTAGAGGCGGTGGTATTTGAGTGAATAGATTTTCTACTTGGTCTACGAAGTCGTTGTAGGGCATTTGTGGTGGTATGTAAAGGGAGACAGCGGTGATTTCGAGCGGAGCCTTGAGTCTGACACAGACGGCATTGAGATCGGAGTTGGTTCTGATTAGATGGTGGGGGATATTATTTTTCACTGCTAGTCCTGCGCCTTGTCGTGAGGTTGGGTTGGATGTGGAGTAAAGATGGTATCCTCGGATAATATCGGGAGCTATTGTTGTGTTGCTAAGTATGTCCTGAATGGCTATGATTGTGGGGGAATATTTATTGATGATGATTTGTATTTCGGGGAGTCTACAAATAAGTCCACGGGTGTTCCATTGGACAGCGAAGTTAACAGTCTTTTTTGGAGCGGGTTGATTACTGTTACTCTTACCAATTGATGGTGCGGTAGTGGGGTCTGATGATTGTTGGGTATGTCTATTTTGGGTTTTGTGAGCCATTTCAAAAGGTATGGAGGCTTATGTTCTTTGGTAAGAGCTGGTTGTTGTTGTTTTTGTTTAGTTTGGATGGATGGACTTACCAGTTGAATCAGGGGTGGCCGGAGGAAATTTACCTTGCATATTGGGGGGCATGGCTATGGGTCGTTTGGTTTTTTTGTTGTTGTTGGTTGTCATTTCGGGGGGGCTTTCCATGGAGCTGTTGTTTCGGTTTCGTTTAGGGGTGGAAGTGTTGTTGTGGATGTTCAGGATCGTTGCTTGGTGTTCTTTTTCGGATTCGGATTCGGAGTCGTCGGGGACCACTGAGATGGGAGAATATGCTACGAGTGTTGAGTTGTTGTTGCTGCATTTTAATTGTTCCAGTTCGTTTTGGAGTTTCAGAACAAGGAGTTCGAGGTCGTGGATCCTTTTGTCTTTGTCTGTTTCAGCGGTTTGTTGTTCGATGTTTCTAAGGTTGATGTTGTTTCGAAGTTGAACTTCTTTGGTTGCTTCCGATTGGGTTAGGCCCAGGTCGACTTTCAGTCGAATGATGGACTGCCTGTTTGTAAACTGGGCATTGTTTGTTTATGGCTGAATGGTTACCACGGCAGTTAATACATAGTGGGCGGTTTGGGCATGGGTCATGTTGATTGGGAAAACCACAATCGATGCATATGGGATCACTGGCGCAGCGGTTCTTGGAATGACCATACTTTCCGCACCGATAGCAGAGTAGCGGACGAGGGTAATACGGTCGTGTGGCCACTCTCAAAAAACCAAAAAAGATGAACGGAGGAGGGACTGATCCTTTAATCGTTAGTACCATTGAGCTTGTTGGGATGGTTTGTTTTTCGGATTTCCTCAGGAACCGATATACTTTTGTAACTCCTTGCTCGGAAAGAAAGCTTTGGAGTTCTTCATTGCTAAGCCCATCCGCGCTGCTGCAGGAAACTACGCAGTGGCAGTAGTTCAGGGTGGGATGTTCGTCAATGGTGATCGGGGTTCCGTCAATAAGTCGGTTTAGTTTGCGAAGTTTGGCAGCTTGAGCCGGGTTGCGGACTTTCAGCAGATAGTTGGCTCCGCTGTCTATGGGATTTCCTCCTTCTATCTTGCCAACCAACTGCTCGACGGATGTCGAAATTATGAACGGATTTTTTGGGAGCTTGTGTTCATTTTCCGGTTTCATTCGTAAGAACTGTATTTCCCCGTGGACTCCAGATGGATCCATCCATGCGGGAACTGTTCTCGCATTACGGTTTTGAGGCAGGTTCATGTTTCGGCCCCACACGGGGGGAGCCTCCCCCATCTTGCGGCTCAAGATGGCTAGGTTAGATTTTTCGAAGAAGAAAAATAGCACTAGATAAAGGCGTCGATATATGTTTCAGCACTCAGGAAAAGAATAGCGTCGGTCGATATTTCCGAAAAAAACGTTTTTAGGGGCAGATTTGATTTGAAAATTCAAAATTTTCAGGCGTGGAAAAAAAGCTTCCGATGCGTGTACACGGTAAACTGCGAACAGATCCAATTTATTTATACACAAACATTCAAAGTTCATATTTAGCTGATAAACACTACATTATCGACGAAAAAGCTGTTTACCAGCAATACCCCCATGTCATATTTTTAAAACTTTTGCCACAAAAATTGTTATTAGGAAACCCAAAAAAAGCGAGATTAATTTAAAATAAAGGACTTGTTTAACGCAAACCCAAACAAGCAAACAAAAAAAAAGTTCAGCGGTTTTCAATGAATAAAAATAAAAATTAGCCTACCCAACCAAATGATAAATCCCCTATTTAATACTTACAAGTTTGTATCTTTGGTATCGACCACCGACAGCAGCGAACATAGGTCGTTCATAAAGTTGTTGGCTATGGTAAGGGCAACCTTGTTGGAGCTACTGGTACCGGCAACAGATCCCGCCGCCGACCCACTGCTAAGCGTAATCCAAACCGGATTTTCCAACCTCGGGGTGCCAAAAAAATCCACCAACCACGTTTGAACGGCATGCCACGCAGCAAGCATTATCTAAAACGGGAGTTCTCAGTTAATATAAATCAGTTTATAAAAATAGAATAAAATGTTGGAAAATACCTGTAGGAATTGTGGCCACCGATAGCAAGCATTCTCGGCGGCCACCCGCAACCGACACAACATAGACTCGAAGATGCTCATATGCTCGGAACAGAATGCCTCCATCTCGGCGAGCAAGTTGTCGTTCATCTGCATGTAGAGTGCGATACCGAGGCGCGCTTTCTTGTTCGGCGGTCTCCCGTGGTAGTTGGTGGCCGTCGACAGCAACTCTCCGCTGAAAGCTTTCCGCCGGGTCAGATCCATGGTTTCACTGTTCCGTCGATTTTTGCTCCCAACACAGCTATCACTGGCCGTCACCTGACTACTGGCCGAGGTGGCGTTTGTCCGGGAATGACTTACTTCGTCAACGTGTCCCACGTGATCGGCCAAGGTAAGGTGGTTCTCAAAAGAGGTGGATAAGTTTTTGGACACTCGTCGATGAAAACTTCCGTATTGGCTACAATTATCCAGGCTGGCACAGTTGGATGCCTGAGGTAGGTCGACACTGGTATCAGTGCTCAGTCTTCGAAAACAGTCAAAATCGCTCGAGATTGAGGCTAAACTACTCCTGTGAGAGGACATTGGGTGTCGAGAGCTCTGCGGTGAGAAAGCCCACGGATCAGTGCCACCGTAGCCAGAATCCATTCCACTGTTTGTGGACAGTCGTGGATCCGTTAGCCGTTCTAGGTGTCCGAACTCCAACGGTATCGGTGGTCTTTGGCGATGATTGTATGAGGTATCGTGCTGCGTTGAGGTTGACGAAGTGACCGTAAACGATCGCAGCGAGGTAGTATCGATCGAGCTCAAATCACTCCCAGAAGGATGCCTATCAATATAGGCTCCACTCCCATGACCAGCCGTTACCAGATCTGACCCCAAAAAAGTGGAAATCGACGTCTTTTTCGAGCTACTGCTACCCCCACCAACGGTATTCCGCACTGGAGTAGGAAACACGTGGGAACACATTATGGCCTTGGGAACCTTCAACCAGTGCACCTTTAGGCTGCTTCCTTGGAACGCCATCGGCGTAGATCCGAATATCATTTCGGCCAGCGATTTGATGTCGCCGCGAGGATTTGTACTATGCTGAAACAACACCTTACAGTGGTCACACTTCTGAACCTGGGGCATCGATTTCTGGCTGGATGTGGTGCTGCTGCGACCGCTGCTGCTGCTTCCGCTTCCGCTACTGCCATGATGGTGGAACGCAGATGAGGTCGAGGAAGAAGAGGCGCCGGAGCTCGGTGACTCGTTAACCTTCTCGACGGCACTGGAGTCGAAAAGCAGCTTCCGACCACGGATGTCGCATTCCCGGAATAGAAGCACCCGCACATGGTCGGCTGAGAACTGGAACTGTCTGTAAAATAAGACAAGAAATGATATCGTGAGTACATATGACTTCAAACTGGCTTCAAACGGTTTATGTTGAAATTTATTTCTGTTCCAGAAAATATTTAATTTCCAGTTTAATCCTCGTGTGAATCCCTACAGTGTACAATAGGGTGTGTCATTTTGCAACTTTTTTCGAATTTATCAAACCCTGTAATCTAACAAGTTTCCATTTTTGTAAAAACGAACGACAGAATTTTTACAGTTTTTGGAAATAAGTTTTTTGTATCCGGGTTTTCACTAATCACTAATCGTACTTCCAAAATCCGAACTCATGTCTGAGTCCCAAAGAATAATATAAAAACATTAAAATGATCAAAAATAAAGTGGTCGGGCTAACATGGAGCAGAGAACGCAGAGACATCAGGAACACAGGACCATGAAGAAACGTGGACCATCAGCCACTATCATACGTCTCAATATCGTTGGAAGCATACTAAGAAAAATGCTCTGCGATGAAGGAGAAGCAGGCTATATGCGCCTACTAAGCAGAATACTGATTAAATCAAATATTACACCGAATATGTGTACAAAAACTTTACACACATGAGCTGGCATCTGTGTTCTATACATTGGAATAATTTTTATGTTGATATCTCCTTCATTTTTCGAGAAATCGATTTTATCATAACGACTTTATCATAACTGAAGTTTTATGTTAACAGATTATCACCGCTGGTTTATGATTTTAATTGAATGATTAATGGCATTTCGGTGAACTATACATTCTAATAGGAAGAATATCAAATGAAAGTAATGAAAATTATAGACGGATAGATTAGATGAGGAAGCATGAAAGGTGTTGAAGTTTAATGAAAATGCCTTTTAAAATTTTATGAAAAAAAACAAAAGTTATGGTTGGCATAGGTATTATAGAGGCAATTCATCATAACAAAAACTTTATTTATTCTATTTAACCTATAATTTTAGGATAGAGGCATTTCACTAACAGGTAGGAGCATACAAAAACACTCTTTTTTTCCACTTTCTAATCATTATGAAACCTTTATAAATGCTTAAATTTGTATTACTTTTTCATTTGAATAACAAACAAAAGCCACCGAAGTTTTTGTTTTGAGCTTTTTTACGTATACATAACGTTTTAAAATCAAAATATTATATCCAAAGGGGTCAAAACCTTGTATGAATTTTTATTTTTTTTTTAGTTGGTAGATTCATAAAATTCTTTCTCGCCTTAGGTTTAAAGAGTATCCCAACCACTCAAAATACATTGATTAGATTTGTAGGTTGTCTTTTCAGTCATTTCGTCAAACGGCTGTAGGAACATTTATGAACACTTTCGCATAATGAAAGAAACTTTACCGATCACAAGGACCTTTTTAGTAAGATTGATTCCTGCGGTTTTTTAGGGATGCTTCTTCGGTAATCTTCCAGCGAATTTGAAAACCTCATTTGAAAAAAGGCAAGCAGACTTTTCCTCAAAAACTTAAAACCCTTTCACTTTTTGGGCGCCAAACTTTTACCTTAGCTCTCAACTTCTCCATTAAACAAGACTTTGGCTGAACTTTCTTCTCCATTTTCAAAGATTTCTTCCAAAGTTTTTTTTCTTTTATCGAAACGAATGCAGAACTCAAGCGTCCTTGTATGTAAAAATGCGTAAAAACGTCACGCATCTCAGCAACCTGGAATACGAAACCCCACGTTGGCTCCACTCTTTCTTCCTTTCCCTACGGCAACAAGTGAAACCCGAAATATGTCAAGTCAATGATGGCTTTTGCCAGATTCCTGGATTTAACCAACATTTTCTGGACACTGTCTTATCAAATTTCAATTACCAAGTTTGAACCTTCCCCATGTTTATTTTTGTAACTCACTATTTTAAACTTCCTTGATTATAATTTGTTTATATTTTCCACATTTTCCACTTCTACGACACCCTTTAGACGTAAAAAGCAGCCGTTTGCGAGCAAGGCACTGATGTATGTATGTATGCAAGGAATATTGAAAGAAGGTAGTGTCGAGGCAGCCCTGCGTTAGTATTAGTACATACTGCGACGTCACAATCACGGAAAATCTATTAATTTACTAGGAAATTTGCCTTTTTCGCAGATAATTTGAAGAACTTGATGGAAATGTTCCACTTTTAATACCTGTTATTTTAGAAGGATTCTTGCTCTTCAAGATCGGTACGAAAAAAGTTGGATTTTCGAGTAATTTTCGTATGAAATAGACCATCGAAGTTCGAAAAAATGGTGGATTTTCCTTACTCAAATTTGCAAAACTCTAAAATTAGTTCAAAGTCTTCCATGAAAATGATCAAGTCAGTGCAGTTTAAGATCCTTATTAAAAAACAATTATCAAAAAACAAACTTATATACAAAACTACGATTATTTATTGGCATTTTAGGAAATCGAGTTAACAATCAGCAATTGATGTTAAAAGTTCTACATAAGAATTGAATATGGTAAACCGATTGGATAAAAATCATGACAATCAGTTGAACACTCAATAACTACCAGCTTGACCTTTTTAAAGTAGATTTTTTCTTCGTTTTTTGAACGTTTTAGTTTCAAGATGACACTGCGTTCATTATTAAAATGAGAAAAAAAAACATAATGCTTTCTTCAAAGGACCAGAAAATTTCATAACGCAGTGAAATAGAGGTCTTACAATACATTTAAACTTAAATTGGAATTCATTTTCGTTCTAAAACATGTTTTTCTTTGAAATTTCTGCCAATCGCATATAAATTTTCGATACATTCGTTTTTGTGACGTCACAAAAAAAATCCAATATGGCTCTCGACACTACCTTATTTAAATATTCCTTGGTATGTATGTGTCTAACTGGTTGGCAGAGAGTTTAGTACTCTATATCACCACTACATTTTTGGCATTTGTTGTTTCCGATGAGATTTTAGGGGTGTTCCTTTATCCTTGTTTTTCGATTACACGACAGACGAAGAAATGCACGACACGCATCGTTATTTCGTCTGTCGGCTTCGCTCTCTGCCCAAATCACCACCCACCGTACCTACTCGGAGAGCAAACAAACACGTTTTGCTGGACGCGCTGCTTGTAGTTCTAGAAATTCAGGAATGATTTAACGTTTATAATTTTCATATTTTTGTGAAATCTCACAGCGTGATTTGTTGCACCTCACTAGAATGTAGATTAAATTAGCTTTCCAATGAATATACTTTTGATTGGTCCAAACAAAGTAAAAGCACTGAAAATCCGGGTACAACCTGACGGTGGACCACAAAAACAGATGAAATTTCAATGTGTAAAAAAATTGCGCAAAGTAGTGAACTTTGAAAAATTCCAGTAAATTCAATTTTTGTTGCATAAAAAATCTAAAGACAGCAAAATGTTGGAATTTTAATAGATTTTGTAGTCAATTTTTTTTTTAAAATCTACCATCGCTCAAACAGTATTTACTAGCAATCGAATGAAAAGTAGGTTTTTTAGACCACTTTTTTGAACTTTTTGTGACCATTTCATTAAAAAAAATTTAAAAAAAATATTTCTTGTCTTCATGATGTAGGCATTAACTTCAGCTTTCATATGCATAAGGCAAATATTTTTTTGGACGTGTAATATATGAACTACAGCAGTTTTCGTGAGGCATGTTTTTTCGGATTTTTTTTCTTTCATGCTGAATAACGAGAAAACTTGTAACTTTAGCTGTATATAATGTTCTAAACATATTTTACTGACATTACAAGGTTTCTATTGATGTAAGTTTTATATGAAGTTCATAATAATTCAAACGACTTAAATAGATTTTACTTTTGTGGTGTCAAAATGACACCAAAAGTCGGAAAAGGGAGTTTTTTTGTCCAGGCTTCCAGGGTTCGTCCATAAAAAAAGTAAAGATGCAATATTGAAGAACTTTTGAATTCATTTAGGGTCCCCGAAAAAATTTTTGTATTTTGACGCTTCTGAAAAAAGTTACAAGCCTTCAAACTTGCAATGGTGTCAAAATGACACCCTAATGCGGATGAGGGTTAAACTAACTTCAGACGACATTTTATACGATCTTTTCACTATGCAGTTGGAATTGCGATAATTGTAAGCGACTTAAGCTTTATCGTACCCCATCACATTTGGATTCTTTTTGACAGTTCCATATCTTTTTTACGTTAAAAAAATGAAATTTTATAAAAATTTTGCAGACGGACAGAAAAACGCGTGCGATTGGCCTCGTGGGCTTATCTTTTCACCTGAGATTCAGGTACCCGGGTTTTGATTTGCGTTAATTTTTTCGGAATTCGTCACTTTTTTGGATTTTTTTTTAATATTCTGCCGCATTTCCAAAGACGGTAGGGGTAGCGAGAAAATTGTTATAACTCCCAAAACAGAGCATTAATTTTTTCATGAAAAAAACTAGCTAGCTAAACTGACAGATTTTCCGTCCAATTTTCAGAAATATTATTTCACAAGAATGTTATTGATTTTAGAGCATTGAAATGTTCTGATGAAATGATTCTCATTATAGATTCTCAGTCATTTACAAAAAACATAAGGTTACCAGAAATTTAAAGTTACTAGATGCCATGAATCTGCAAGAATAAAACATAAATCATGTAGAACTGTTTTTTTTGCTTCACATTTTGATTAGGAACAAATGAACTTACAATTATTTGTACAAATCACATTTTGAATCAATTTTAGGCTTTTCCAATGGTGCAGTTTGTTACGAATGAACAAATTCATCCTTTAAACCTTAAGAGTAAACCTTGTCTGAAGCATCCGACACTATCTTAACCACGCGCCAGTTTCCTTGTCTATGACATGGCCAGTTTGGTACTTCCATTACAGATGAATTAAGAAGATGTGTTAAAATCCCAGAAAAACAAAAACAACAAAAAAAAACACCACAGATGAACTTCCATTTTGCTGACTTTGAGTTCCTCGGTTTTATCGGATGGTAATGAACAGGTAAGAGGTGGCTCCAAAACGAAACTACACCAATTGATCATAACTTCCAAAGTGTTGTTACCAAGCAAACATTTTTGTAGTTATATTTCTCAAGAAACTTGGTTATGCGTTTAATATACATTATAAAATTAACGCATAAAACTCGAATGATCAGCATTTGCCTACATATTTGGAGGCAATACACATATACATATTTTTAACTTCTGGGTTAAGCGATAAGAATTAGACAAGTTGGACGATATAGAACACCTTATTCGTACAACCTGAAAGTATTCGAGAGAGCGTCAGTTTTACTCTCAATGCATGCAAATCGTTGCCAGCGACAATATTTGCTGCTTCTCTCATTGGACATTTTTTTCAAATGAACCATCCGATTTTCAGCAATCTGGTTGCCCTGCTTATCGCAGAGAGAAGAATAAGGTTGTTTTCTCACTTGAATCTTGCGCGAGAGACGGGAGAACAAATTGGAAAACATGGCAGACTTTTCATAATATCCGATTTTTATCGACTTTAAGTAACCATTTTTACGATAGTTTGCTTATTTAATACAAGGTTTACTCGTTCGAAAAAAGGCATGAAATTATTCAAGTCCAACAAGCTGCAAGATGGAAAATGTCCACCCTTGTTAAAAATGTGCATTGCGTGAGATCAAAATATTCAAGAAAAACTAACAAAGGGACATCCTCCGAACAAACTTTTTGTTTTTTTTATACACAATTGCAAATCAAAACCCGGGTACCTAAATCTTAATTTAAAAATCTGCTTAAAATCTGTTGTTCGTTTTGTCTGACCAAAAAGGAAACTTTTAAGACTACAGGATTTTTGAAACTCGAAAAAAATTGCGATTCGACACACCCTACTCTGTAGTTCTAACACATGCGTTATGTTAAACGTTTCATCTCTATAAGAAATAATATTGGGCTTGTGATATAGCTCAGTTGGCAAGTCAGTTGCTTCCTGAGCCGATGTCCGTGAGTTCGAGGCCAAGAGTAAACATCGAACACAGTTGTACCGGATAAGTTTTTCAATAACTATTCGCCAACTGTAACGTTGATAAAGTCGCGAATGCCACAAAGATGGTAAAACGACTATAATCGAAACAAAAAAAAAATCTATAAGAAATACAGTCTGTTGATTCTGAAGGCAGCATATAGGTACATAATTATTTTTCAAGATTCCTTCATCATAGCTGAACATCGTTTTTGAAGGAAGATACACCCATAGATACACTCAGGAACAACCCAATAGCATGGCGATCGTGATTATACGATCATTCGACGCGTTCCATTAAGTTGACGGAATAGATGAAAACACAGTTCATCCCGGAAATTGATTGACGCGCGCGGAATAACAAAAACTGTCAATAAAATCGTTGGCACATATTCATTGTAATTAACTGTCACCAGCACGGCAATACCTGAGTTCGTTTGTTTTGGACTTTTCCGAGTGCAAACTCAATTTTTTTGTCTGTTGCTTTAGCCACAAAGAAATTGTTTAAAATTTGAGACCACCACGAAGAAATGCAGGAACCTCTTTCCTGCAGAAAGTTCCACTTCACACACTACACACACTGGATAACTAAAAATCGTGAGATCCTTTCCATGCTTACGGAATCTTTAACGAATAAACATAGTTTGAAATAAACGGTGAAATCAATGTAAAACAGCTTGAGCTGGAAACAAGCTGGATTATCTTTCATATTGATACCCTCGTGGATACAGAGAGGCATAACACTAAGCCGGGTCACGAGAAAGAATAAGTCCATATATACAAACGAAAACGCTTGACAAGTTAAAGGGATACGGGAAAATCTCTTTAAGCTGTTGAAGAAGCTATCAGTGCTTGAACATTAAGAGAATCTCAGATTACGTGCACGAGGTTTTGGCAGACATGACTTCGTTGATAAAAAGTAAATTTTAGCCATTTTTCTACAGATGTGAGTGAAAAATTTCCACCATGACAATCGTTAAAGACATCAAATATCTTTAACATCACTTCCTTCCTTTATTGTTTCTGATTGGCGTTTAAACTCATTCGGGTAATTCTTCCTCAGTTAATTCTTTTAGAAATTTTCCAACCACAAGCACTCCAACTGTTTCAATAACTATATTATGCTCACCGATTTCCGGAAGCACAACACTCTTTATGTTTCCAAATTCTGAACTTCATTAATACCGCCCAAAAGATTAATGACACACTAAACACAATGTTTGAACAACTTTTCAAAGATTATCGTCTTTCGTCTTCACTAAAAAAAAACACCCGATCCCGATTCGAAACAAATTGACGATGGAAGACTTCTCGAGTACCGTCCAACCCGCAGCAATGCAACCCGACATCTGACCGAGTGTTTACAACAGTCTTCACTGCCATGCTCTCATCCGAGGCTGCTGCTGGTGTTATTCGCGGTTGTTGTTGTTCCTGTTAATTTACGTTTTGTTGGTCAAGTGCCAGGGAGCGAATTGAGAATGAATTTATCTACCTACCTACTTCACATATCTACCACGACGACAACCACCAACAACGTTCGTCTCGTGAAAGAATAGCTAATTAACTCGTAAGTGAACGATACGACGATGTGCGGTGACGCTACTGATTGTAGCGTTGCTCACAACAATCTCTAATCGTTCAGGACGGAGCAGCAGCAATGTTATCAGGCAAATTGAGATCGTTCCTAAAATACGAAGGTAGGTAGGTACATACTAACGTCAAGTTTGGTCGATTGATGCGAAATGTGATCGTTTTTATTTTTTCAAACTCTCATTGGGTCCACTATTTAAAATAGCATGTGAATTCATGATATTTGTGATACCAGACACAGCCAGATTTGACATTTCGTAGAGCAATCGGCACCATTTTCCTCGAAGAGGCTGGGAAATGGTTCTTTCTGGCGGATGAAATTCAGGTGATTATTCATTCTGGTTGCAGTGAACTCTCTCTGTTGTACTGGTTCCAACACTTGGAAGATGTTTGATAGATTTATGGTCAACATGGGTCATGGAATGTTATCAGTGAATGTCGCTGGCGCTGATATTGTTGAAAACTTCGGTTTGGGGATTCAGCAACATTTTTTTTATATTGTTGGGGAGACCACTGCGACCAGTTGTTAGATCTTTTGTAGCGTTACCCAGCGTAATTTCTTTTTGCTATATGCTTCCAGATACCCTGCCACTATTGATAAGTGCCAGGTGAACACTGGTTAAGCATTCGATAAGCACACACATATTTTAGATCCTAAGTGCAACCTTACGTAACCTTAGTTCACACAAGAGATCCTAAGTGCAACGTATGTTCCCTTGAAAGATCCATCCATATCTATGTACTCAAGCGTAAAAACTTCCAGAGGTGGCAGGCTAGCATGCTTCAAATGCTATAACCGCCAACCTCCAGAAAAAGTACTATGAATGCCATGACCGAGATTCGATCTCATGACCCCTGGCTTAGAAGACGTACGCTCTAACCTCTAAATCATGGGCGCTGTAGCGAGAATCCTGCAACATTCCTGGCTGACTGGATGCAGTGTGACCCCGTAAAGATCTCAAATAAAGGAAATCAGACAGAGTGCGGTAACTGGCGTGGCATAACGTTGATCTGTTCAACTCTCAAAGTACTCTTCATCCTAAACAGGGTCCAGGAGAAAATTGACGCTATACTCTCAATTTTAAACCTTTTCATTACGTTCTTTCTTCCCTTCTGTTTGGAGCACGAATTTTGAGAAAACAAGAGATTTCTCCCAGAGAGAACGTGTCTCCGCTGATTTGTTTGTTGAGTAGAGTGGCCTAAATAAGCAGATTAATTGTTGTGTAAAGTTTACATGCAAAATTTAAGGCCGATAGCACAACAAGGAGAGATCGCGCACTAGCCTTAAGTTTGTAAAGAAATTTGAGATATTTTGTTCTTCTTGTCTTTCTTTCTACACTGGCCGATTTTTTTGTTACACATGTGGTCTGAAAGCCTAAATTATTCCAAACGTTTTATCCAAACATCACATGTTAATTAGAGTTGTTATGTAACAGTAACAATTTTTGACTGTTTTCTTACCTTCATAAGGTTAGAAAACAGTCAGAATTTGTTCTGCTTATATTGCCGCACATCCTCCCCATCAGCTGTGAGCTTATTGAAGAAAGCAAATCCCTACCTCGAACGCAACTCTGAATCGTCACACGCAAAGTGAGCCTCCCCTCCCAGAGAGGCCTTTTTAAGAGGAGCGTAGAGATCCTCTGAGAGCACCCAGGAGGGATGAATCATCCTTCGGGATGAAAGTCCCGAGAAAAAGAAAATAAAATCTGAGAGCACCTGTATCCGTGGTCTATTCTTGGGTCTAATTTTTTCAAGAACTGGACCAAAGAAATTAGATCTAACCCAGTGAAAATACTGGCAACCAAACTCGTGCTCCATTAACTGTCAAACTGTTTAGAAATTCGTCAAATTGGATCCAAATCTCATCAGTTTTGGATCAATCATCAAACCAGTTCTAAAAAAAGTTGCGTTGAACTGGTAACTGGTATTAGTGCGGTTGCTTTGGTCGGAATTTGGATCTAAACCGGCTGTTTGGACCACAGATACAGGTGCTCTGAGCGAGCAAATAGTAACTGGCGCTCTTACCCAGTAGCGCGTCTTCTCAAAAATCGACAGAGCATGCAAAACATTGAGAGTTGAGTCACCGAACTTAGAATAAAACGGTTAATTTCGGCGACACTCCAAGAACGCAAATATTCGCATTCGGTTTGTCCTGCCGAGATACCTAGAGGCAACGAAAACGAATGCGTACATGCGAAATAAGTTTGAATCGTACACTCGTACGGTGCAGTCGTAGCAGACGATTTCTAAGGCAGGCAAACACGCGTCTCGAAGGGAAACATACAAACACGATTCGGATTGTTTTCGTGTGTTTCTCTGGAGGGCGTGTCTTAGATTATCTCGTGGCACTCACTCAAGGCACGCGTATGGTGTGTTCCTCTCTGCCGATGTGATGATGCAAAATCGTAAGAGTGATCGTTACGATCTCTCTGTCGATTTAAGTTACCTCTCTGCCGATTCATGTTTTCTGGGTGGCGGCGTAGTCACCAGTTGACGAAAACCTTAGCTGACAGCAAGTGAACAGCAGTGACAGGCTCCGAATCACCAGCAGGGAAGATTTTTTTAATTCGGTCCTATGCGTAGGACAATCGGCGCCGGACCCTTAGTAGCAATGGATCGTATTGATGTTTCTAACTTGGACCTTATTTGGAAGAATCGAATAAAATCAATCATAAAATTATTTTCAAAACATATTTCTTCTTAGTTCAAAGATATTTTTCAGTCTAGTATGTTCATCGACAGCTTAATGAGAGTTTAACAACCCGAACACATGAAGCGGTGTAGTTATAGCTATAGTTCTGCGACCGTGAAATCTGACTTATAAGTCCAACATCATCACAACGATGTATGAGTAACAAATTTAATATTTCATTATTTTAAATATTTAAATATTTTATTTTAAATATTAATTTATATTTAAAATACGATAAATACAAATGTGACTTTTTGAACATTCACAAACAAAACAGCTAAAACTACCGCTAACAGCTGCCTGTTTGTTCCAAAATTGGGAGGAACTGGGCGGCAAAAACGACCAAATCATAAGGTGGTTCGTACCAGTTGAGCATTTTGGCATTGAACGTTGCCTATACCTACTCATTTCTTTTTGCGTCAAAAACGCCTAACCTACCTAACTTTGTCTCATTTCAATACGGACGCGTGAGCGAAAACAGACAAAAACGCATTTTTTTTTTAAATTATTTGATCATAAGGATTTTAACACCAGGATGTCATTCATCCCTCCCAGACAAAAACGCAAGCGTTTTCGTAAATTTTCTGGATTTTCTTTTATTCATTCATTCATTTATTCATCATAGTTGTGTAAAGTTTTGCAGCGCTAATGTAACTACACCACTAGAATATGTATGAAATTCCCTTTCTGGCGAATATAAATGTATTGCGATAATCTTGCGTGAATATACACAAAATCCAGTGCAAAGTTGAATTTAAGTGCAAGAAAATCTGAGAAATTGCAAATTTTACAAAAAGTTCAAAAAACAGTTACCTTTGAAAATCATCAAAAATTCTGTGTATCGTATTTTGAAAATCTAAGGATGTGAAAATGTGCCAAATTACGTTTGTATGACGTAAACAATTTTAGTATAGCGGTTTTAAGCAAATGTCAAATTGACTCTCAAGTTCTGTTTTGGAAGTTATTTTTCCTGTGCTTTCAGGGTGCGTCCATAAAAAATTAATGATGCAAGATTGAAGATTCCAAGAATTCATTGAGAGTCCCCGAAGAAATGTTTTTATTTTTATGCACCCGAATAAAGTTAGCCGCCAAACTTCCAATAGTGTCATAATGCCCCTTAAGAGCGGATTTTAGGGTTAAAGCGCATGGTTTGATGAACATTGTTGCCGAAGAAGTCTTTCTCTTCTAGTATCTTTATAATGAATTATGTCACGATAAAGTTCCGTCCTGGACCCGCACTGTGCATTGTGAGGTATCATTTGTGAGACTTTTGTCAATACTGACTGAGTCCAACGAATCGACAAACCAATCAACGGCGAGCGAGGTCATAGCTATCTCCAGGCTGTCTGGTTGAGGTAGGATTCTTACCCCGTTGTCTTCGTTGTCGTCGTTGAGAGCAATAAAAGGTAAACAACCTTTCAGATAAAGAATTTCCATCAGTACCGGTAATTTCTGCATACCTAAATACTCGTGCAAATTTAGTAAGCACGATAAAGAAAAGAAAGGATATTTCTTCGGCGTGACGAGTGACGTGTGACGGACGATATTATAAACAACTGCAGCAGCAGCGCGGGAAAAATAAATCCCCATCACGCCGCCGAGCTCATTCATCATGCCCGTCTATCGTCGTTGATCGTCACGGCGATGTAGCAACGCAAAAAAATGGAAGCATGTGACTGACAACGGACGACGAGTGATGGCAAATAAAACTGGCACACGGTCTGTTTATCACATCGCATCGGGCGCACCGATTTTTCGGCTACTCGTGAGTAGACGACGGTTCCTGGTGTTGTTTTTTCGCATTCGTTTTCGATAAGTTTTCCCAGCAGGAAAAAAACCGCCATCGAATGTTATCTTTGACGCGAAAATTAGGCCTATTCCTGATTGTTTGTTTCGTTTGATGCGTGGGAGATTCTTATCGCGGAAGAACGCGGCAAATCGAATGAATGGTGCGACCTTTCGCTAATTACCTTCCACTGCTAAATGGAACGGGCGAAATTGGATTACGTAGGAAATCAGAATGTGACCACCTGGTGACGTCGTTATCGCTTCAGTATGTTTTTTTTTTGCTGGTTCGTTTTATAGTTCAACACTAATCTATCGAAAACAATACAAAACGATTCGTTCGTTAGTCGTTTTCTAACTTTTTTTTTCGAATTCTCCGCTGTTGTAAAGCAGGATCAAAGTCTCAATAAAAGCATCGATAAGAGCCGATGGCAGGGATTTATTCGGAAGCCCTATTTGTGTGCATCTTAAAAAAAAAAGAAATTATACGAATGTGTCTCGTGAAGAGTCAGATTTAGGGGTATAATTACGTTGATCGAGCCATACAAATGTTTTGGTTGTAGCAAGCAAACGTCTCTGTACACCTGAGGAGAACCAGACTTGGTTTTAATTCCATAAAAATGCATTAATATCAATTCCCCCGATTTTCACCGCGAAAGTTTTATCATGCCGGGGAAATCCCTTCGATTTCAACAGGTTAAATAATCTAATTATGTCGCTTTTGAGTTATTGACAAAATTATATTTTCACTTTCACCTAAGGTGTCAATCGAGTCCAAGATGACGAGATGAACTGAGACCAAAATTCAACATACACGATCATATTCTGTGGCCGGTTAGATTTATTCAAAGAAATTTTTGAGACTTTAAAAGAACTCAATGTTTTACGATCTAAGTACTAAAAATACCTTAGGGGAGGGTACAAAGTTTTCTGCATTGACAGTGCACAACTACAAAGTAAACCCTTCGAAAAAGTTTCTTCTCACTGTCGAGCGTCAATGGATTGGAATAGAAAGCTGCCGACAAAACGTAGCCAACATTCCTATTGTTGACCGTCACCGAAATTCATTCACATAACTAGGGCGCTACCACCTCCACCGTCGTTCGATGAACATCAGGAACCATCGGGCTAAATTTAATCAATGAATGAAACTACCGTCACACCGTGATTGACGTAAATCCCTCTAAACTGTGACCGTTTATCGTTGTTTTTTGTCACCGGCAGTCTAATTCGTGCCGCCGAAAAGTCGTTGATCCCATCATGTAACCTAACCCGAATCGCGCGAATGGCGATTGTTGATTTGCAAATCTTCACAGCTTATCACGCGTCGTCGTGGTTCTTAATTCATAAACACAATAGAGACAAGGATTTTGCCAAATTAGCACGTACGCTTTCCGAATTGCCAACTGGACGATAGTACAACAATTCAAGGTTATGATGTTCAATTGATGTTCTCTTCAAAGTCAGATTCAATCATTCCTCTTTCAAGTGAAACATAATTCATTTATTTTTGTTTATTATGATTCACTTTACAACTCACACTTTTCAGTGGCTCCAGAGAGGAATAATTTCGATCGGAGTCTATTCCGTATTTACGTTAAAGGAGTACCATTTAAAAAAAAAACGGTCAGTTGAATTATTTTTTGTCATGTCTTAAACTCTTCATTTTTCTAAAATATTTCTAACAAATATTTTTGTAGAGAATTTGAGCTTCTCAACTATTTAGTTATTCAAATCAATCTTCAATTCAATGATCTATAAACCAGGATGATTAAAATGATAGTGGCTCCAGAGACAACACAAAAAACCTTAACATACCTTCTAGAAAATAAATTTTAAATTAGCAACCTTCTTCAAATTGCAAACGATTTCAATAAAATTTCCAAAAGTGCGTTTGAAATTGTCAAAGTTCTTCGAATTGCTTGAGACTTCAACACCTTTTCTAAATTTTCAAATTGGTTCGACTAAAACATAATTTCTATGAAGTGTAGTTTAAATAATCAAATTTGCTCGAATCGTATCAGATTTCAACATACCGTATACTATGTGTTTGAAATATTCAAAGCGTACAAGACTTCAAAAAATTATAAAGTGTGGTTTAAATTGTCAAATTGCTTCGAATCGCATCAGACTTCATGTGCTTTATAATGAATGCACCCACAGATCAGAGTCTACTCCAATAATGAACTTCCTCAAGGTGGCATTATCGGTATAAGATTCTATGCTGGACCGGCATTAACAAGTTTCGTTATAATTGACATTATCCTCCCAGCGAAACCGCATTACATCCGTCTGAAAAAACCGAATAAAACATATCCCATATCGTACCACAAGACAAAGCAGGTTCCCAGTAACGACTTTTGTAGGTAGGTATATTTCGCAACAAACTTTGTTATACATTTCTTATACATTATAGAATCATCGCATAAAACTCGAAAAATCAGCATTTGCATACTAAAGTGGAGGCAATATACATACATATTTTAAACTTCTGGCTTAAGCGATAAGAATTATACAAATTGGACGACATCCAACATTTTATTCGTACATCCTGAAAGTATGATAGAGAGAGTAAGTTTTGCTCTCAATGCATGCGAACTGTTGCCTGCGAAAATATTTGCTGCTTCTCTCATTTTACATTTTTTTTTCAAATGAAACATCTGATTTTTACAGTCTGGTTGCACTGCTTATCGCCGAGAGAATAACAAGGTTGTTTTCTCACTTGAATCCCGCGCGGGAGAACAAATTTGCAAACATGATGGCTGACTTTTTATCATATCCGATTTATACTGACTTTAAGGGCGGAGTTTTGGCAACCTTGCCGAGTGCGGCTTGTTTTTCTGTAATCGGTGTTTAAAATTCTAAATTTAGTGTGAAATATAGACAGTTTTTTCGTTTCGAACAATGCAACGGTCGCGCAAAGTGTTGTTGTGAGCTTACTTAGTGAAGTTTCGTTATAATTACGGCAGAAAACGCGATATTTTATGTTTAAATTTTCAATTTTGATTTGACATATCTGCAAATGTAGGACTAGTTTCTTATGAAAAAGCTTTTGCATTAAAAGCTTCCTAATATAATCTGTAATGTAACGTTCATCATTGTCTATGTAACGTGTCTAACGGGTGTGTCACCGCTGAAGTTGTTGCATCAAAGTGAAAATAAATCGAAATCCCACACTGGTCAATCTGATGACAGTCGGTAGTATGTGTTTCTGGATCAATGTCCCATGGATTGTACGAAGCTAAGTATTCTTTTTTAAATTTTACTCACCTAACACAATGTTTGCAGCAAGATTCAAAAAGATAAACTTTGTTGGCCAATGCTCCATTCATCCTCTCTTGTACTTCTTTCTTGATCGCGAAAAGAAATTTCGAGTTTTAGTAGAATTTCTAACAAAATCATACAATATTGTGTGCAAGTTTTCGCACAAAGCTTTTTCGAACATGAGTTACATTTTTGTTTTATTTTATCCGAACTAATTTAATATACATTTAGGCGTTTTCCTATCGCGTTGATTAAGCTGTTGAAAGCTTCCGTCCAAATAAAATTACACATTTCGAATATATTACACAGTACTTAAATATGTAGGAAAACTTGACTTTATGGTAATTTTGCATAATTTCATTATACAACTGAACAATTTTTGAAGTTGGTTGCCAATAAACAGTTTGAACTAATGCACTTAATAGAATACGTATTGAACAGATAACTAATACCAACTTGAACAAATATCTCATTTTAACGTTCAACATTTTCTAACAAATTTCTAAAAACATATTCTTTTAACGTTCTCTCTACACAATTTTTGATAACTTGTTTCAGATATAAATTATGTACAGCTCCACAGTATCTGCATGATCTCTTTTTACTTAACTAATTTTACTGTCCAACTATGCTTGAAGTTATCAGAGCACTTTAGTTTCGAGGGAAGTTTATATTGAGAGACGTACAAGAAAAAAAAACTATTTTATTTTTGTTTTGACAAAAGTAAGAATAATAAACTAATATGAATGATTTGCAGTATATTTTTCTAGTTTTTTTTTTTTAATAAAAGAGCGATGAAATGGCAAATAAACTAGAAAATTTCTTATTTTTTTCATTTGGAATGCAATCACTAGAAAATAGTAGGATCGTTAAAGAATAGAATGTAAAATATAAGATCACACTTGTCAAAAGTGTCTCCTGATCAAATCCTTTTACCCACTTATCCAATCACAATAAATTTGCTAGGATGCAGAGGTGACCTCGGTCCTAAAGTATAAATTATTTTTCTTTCAATCCCTTTTCTCTCATTTCCTTCTATCAATTGACTACTAGGACGCAGAGATGTTAAAATCGCGAGTCTACATACTCGCACTTTGCCCTTCTTTGCAGAACGATTTTATTTCGTTAAACTCAAACTGCAATGATGCTATCTAAAGTTCAACTCGGAAAGCATCAGGAAGTAAGCTTCGGGTAAACTCGGCAGAAGTAAACAGCAATCGGGGGAAACATCAGCGAAGCGAACGTACAGTTCTGCGAATTGAAAATTCAAATAGTTTTCGTTCGGCAGCCGAACACATCAATCGGACAACGCATGGGGGCGTGGCTAAAAGTGATAGATACAAGGGAACGGGAAACGAGCGAGAGAAGGGTGCGAGGAATGTTAACTCGGTTCGTCGGCCAACGATCGCTCGTGTGCATTCGTGTACGATAAGCATCGTTCGGTTGTTTCGTTGGTGTGATTTTATTCCTGCGAGGTATGGAAAACATCAATGCAGAACTGTTCTCTTCGTGTTGTGTGCAATTACGTAATGATTGGAACGAAGATAAAATCAATCTGCACACAACAAGTTAAACTCGGAAAAAATCAACCGAATGATTCTTTCCGAAGCGAGTTTACACACCGCTGCTAACACGTGGCCGGCACCGTTATTGATATTTAAAGAGAGAGCATAAATTTTGGGCATTGTGAATGTTTTGCCAGTCCCAGGCACCATTCGTTTGACCTTTGAGCAAAACTGATGGCCTCGGTCAATCACGGAGTAGCAACCATTGGCGATGTAGAATTCGTTCTACTGAGCCACGCCAGCGATCATGGAATTCGAAATGTTTGTAATAAGATAATAGTGATTGAATTGAAAAGGAGATAAAAATCTTGTACATAAATTGAAAATGTGTAATATTATCGCATAATTAAATATTTTTAAATGTTTTTTTTTATCATTTCGAGTTCAATGATTTAAGGTGGATGTGAGTAGTCAATCAAGCTAAGCTAAGCTAAGCTATCCGATTTATACTGACTTTAAGTAACGATTTTTACGATCGTTTACTTATTTGGTAGGAAATGCGATTCGCATTAACATTGTTAACGATAAGAGCTATCATTTCTAATACGATTTTATATTTGCTGGGATGGAAACAATCAGCTAGCAAGGATATTGTCGAATGATGTAACGAGCGCTGTGTTTGTATGTAAACTGGCAGTAGAAAAAGTAGAAAAAGTTTCCAACCGACGACAAAAACCCACCAGCCAAGATAAACTGTGTGTGTGTATGTATACCGGCCGGCAAAATAAAACAGTTTCTAAATAGTTTCCTTCCCCTCCCATTCTCATCCTTTTCTCATCAAAGACAAAGTAGGATGAAAAAAAAATTGGCCAAACGGCAGACGGCAAATGCAGTGAGCTTTTCTGTTTATCGGCGGTGGCAGAAACACTATGACAGTTTCGTTTACTAACCAACTCAGATGGTTCGCTGGGTAAGATGTCGGCTGGCAAGCCGAGATGAGATGTTGCAGTGAGTTCGATTCGCACTATTTTTTTTTATTAGGATGGAAATCCCATAAAATGTTTTTCTTGTTACCCTTGAATGTATTTAGTGGTCTTGCATCATTTTGCTTGGGAGCTTGAGTCTCTGGCGATTTGAGTAACCTCTCTGCCGATTCATGTTTACTGGGTATTTGGTACAGTACACTTTTCAGTGCATTTTCAGCACAGAGATTTGCAAAATAGGCTTTGGATTTTTGCAAACTCTTATATAAGGTTATATACGGACGATAGTATTGGCGAAAAATTGGCCTCAGCCATAACCTCAAATTTTGCCTTACCCACTGGTACACAGCAAAAAATTTCTAAAAGTACACGGAATCTAAAACACGAGTGATCTATTTTTTCTTGAGTGTAATTACAAAAAGATGTAATTTTAAACTTCTTTCGATGTAATATTAGTCTATTTTCCAAAATTGAATAGAAATAAACTGTTTTGATTTAATTTTACACTGCATCATGCAAAAATCAACCGGCCAATGAAATTTATATCACAAACAGTGTAAAATTATATCTGTTTGATTTAAAATTGAATGCAAATATTTAAATTGTGCCTTTTTATATTTCAAGTTAGTTTGCACGTCGGGCACAAAGTAAACAAGTCGGAAAATTATTCGGAAACGAGTCATTCAAAGGCGTAGCTACAGGAGCACTTTAAGAGGCTTTAAAGTAGTAAGTATATAAGACGTGAAATGAAGAATATGGTTGAAACTGATTAGTTTTCTCTCCATTACAGCAAGGTCAGATTTTTCGCAGCGGCTGATATCCGGCCAGTGATTATCCGGAGAAACTTTTGTCAGAACAATTCAAGTGTGCAGGATGCTGACCGAAAAATTATGATTTCCGGAACCATTCGAGGATGCTGATCATGCTGATTCGAAAAACATCCAAGTGCTGGGAGTCATCGGATGCAACAACAATTCCAGCCTGACGCTTTCCGAATGGTGTTTTTTATGTTCAGTTTTGGAAATAAATGTGAATTAAAAATGATACATGCGGCGTATTTATTAAAGACAAAAGCAAAACCCTTAATATGTAGAAAAAATATCAATATTTACGATAATAAATTTGAAAATTTACATCCCTGTGTATTTTTACACGACGGCTTTTGTGATCCAATCTAGTGCATTGATTTCGATCTAAATTTACACGCCTCAAAAATTACATCCTCGAAAAAAATACACCGTGATAGAATTTTACATCAAAATCGATGTTCCGTTTTCGTGCATCGTTTTCGATCTAAATTTACACGAATTTTATTTGCTGTGTAAGGTGCGTTTCTAAAATCAATATTTGCTTATATTTCTGAATTGATTAAATTTTTTCAAACTATCAACAGCTTAACGTTTGCATTCATTGCGGGGCGTCCCTAAATGAATAAGCCATCTGTTGCTTATGAATTTTCAAGGTGAATTCAAAACATCTGAAATATATTTCCATGTACTGCTTGGTAGATTGAAAAAGAGTTGTTTCTAACTTCTAAACGAATGCAAAATCATTCATTGTTACAAACAAGTAAATTAATGAAAGCCACGTCTATTTTGACTTTAAAAAAAAATCGCCTACATGCTCTGATTATTTTAAACATATCCACAAAACTCGCTACATAGTTTAAGTGTGCGATACATTAAGATGTTAATTCGTTCAGATAAAGGATGCGTTTAATTTCACATTCGAATAGAAGTATACGAAAAAGTTGCAAAATCTCAGAACTCATTAAAAGGTTTTTCAATAACAATGCAATTAAAAAAAAATATAATCATTTTCCAAATATCAATGCACTTGGCACCCCTGAACAACCAAAAAAAAATCAAAACACGAACATCTGTGTATTCGCTATCCGAATTTGTGGATATTAGTACCGGAAACTCGCGTTTATCGTGCGCACTTCTCAAAAATCGATTATGTTCTCCCGTGGTTTGAGGTTAGGGCTGAGGCCTAATGCTAAGGTGGTGTTCGTGTAGAACTGTCAACATATCTTAATAGGTGTGGAATTAAAATTGTTGAAATTGGTCCGAATAAAAAAAATTATGAGTCTACAATATATTTTCTATAATAGGGTAGCCAGATTTTTTTCAGCACGTATCCTGGCCGGACAATCCTGGATATTTTATTTAAAAACCTGGCAAAATCCGGGCATTTGATATCAAAATTGTCGACCAACATCCGGACTATATCCGGGCAAATTTGGTCTCCTAGGAATTACATACTTATCGAAAATTTAAAAAAAACTTGAAAAAAGCAATTGATTCTTTTAAGTTTATAAGCAAATTTTATATCGTATTTTAGGCTTGAAAAAAACCTGTCAAGATTATTTTTATGAAAATTGCTCGAAAAATTTCGTTTTGGGCGCATAAATAACAAAATTTTACAACAGAATTTGTTTTTTTAAGTTGAAATTGAGTATAAAAATAAGAATAATATCCGGGCTTTTCCAATGAAATCCGGGCAACCGGGCAACCGGGTCGGGCTTTTTTTCAAATATTATATTGAATATCCGGACAAACCCGAATAAAACCGGGCAATCTGGCAACCTTATTCTATGAAATGTTATTTCAAGTGCCAACTTGAGATATTATGTTATGCCGTTGCTATCGTTGTATGGAAGTAAACTTTCTGAAAACAAACATTAAAGTACACTGCCTCTGTATTGGGTATATGGTATTTTGAAAGTAAGAATAAGTTAATTAGACATGTATTGTGCATCCAATAATACTCAAATTTACAAATTTGTTGACCGGGTGCATATAAAAAACAAACGATCTACAAGACATCCCGATATAAGAGTAAAATTCAGGACAATATTGAATCTTTCTGGTAAACGGCCCAGGAAATGAAAATATCACGTACGAATTCCTCACCATAAAAAATACAAAAATGACATGTATCTTGAAGATGACCAGGGGCCAGGCGCGTGACACTGGCATGGCATTGCCTTGCCGCGTTTGTTTGTCGGTCAATCTCACAGACCGACCACCTAGGCCAGGCTGACGGATGTTTGTGATGATACCTACTTATTCGGCGGGGTGCTGCAATCTCGCGCTCAAAGTCTTGTGACTTACCGATGACGAGATGATGCAGAACATCATCGGAGGGGCGCAACAAAATTCTCACATGACGATCCTCGTCGTCGTTGGTCGTCGCAGAATGAAAGTGTTACATATTTTCAATGGTCCGTGAAGGATAAAAAAATGTGTTTGGGCCGAAAACACACACTCATAAGATCTACAATGTGTTTTGATTTCGTGCAAAATCAAAAAAGAAAATAAACGCCAGCGATCATGTGAGAGAAAATGTGAACAGCCCCAAGGAGAGGCCGTGCGTGGGAGAAACCGTTGTTGGGGAAAAAATTACACGGCTTAAACGAAGATATCTTAATCCTTCTTCTGGTCGATTAAACAACCGTAGCATGAATATTTTTAACCTCAGTACTTTTCCAGAAATATCTTACCGGATGACAAGTTGACGCATTTTTTCCATTCGCGTTACTCAATCCTTGTCCACTTTAAAGGCATGATTCCGCATAAATCACGGTTTTTTTCGTTTTACACACAGAACTTCATGATTACCTACTTCAGATAATATCCGTCACATTGAGACGGACCAAGTCAGGGGAAATCCGGAATTCGCGCTGCTTCCTCATGATGGTGGTGGTGGATCCACAAGTAAGCAGAATTGCTAAAAATAGCATCAAAATAAATCCCCATCTCGAGGCGAGTCGCCGAACGGCTTAACCGCTCACAGTAAGTGGGGATGCGAGAGGAAGGATACCTTCTCTGGGTAGGAAGACGACAGGGGGTTGGAGCCTGGTGAAGAAAACACAAGCACGTGATTTTTGCGCGCTCGACCCGCTCATAACCAGTCTACGTCCCGTCTCGCCCCGCGCTTCGAGAAGAAGAAAATAAACCGGCTGGCGCGGCAGCGAGGGATGATGATGTTTACTAGTTTGAGAGGAAATCTTTTGCAATTCGCACATCGCATAACGGCTGTGATCGGTAAATAGGGTAGTCAGAAGAGAGAAATTTGGCGTTGGGAATCTGCTCACTCTACTTTAAAAATAGATCTTGAAGCTTAAATTTATATACAGGTCGGGTTGCAAGACAAATTGGAATTAATTGTTGAAAATGATTCGTAACAAAACCGAGAATATTTAGTTACTAAATACATCCAAAGAAGAGGTTGAAAAATTGACATGCCGATCAGAGCTTACTCTATGCCACAATTTTGCTGAAACATGCATTTTGCCGATTGCTTTGTGATTACTGGCACGAAGACTCGCGCTCTTGAGCAAATGTTGCGTTAACACTACAGACAAACATTCAAGCGAAACAATGATTTTTGTTAGTTTGTTAGTTAGAAAATTAAAAAAAAAACTCGTCGGAGAGTGAGCATCGAACTCAAAACAACTGTCTTTATTCGTCTTGCCGGTTGCACCACCTTACCGTGTGTTCCATCTGGATCAGTTGGAACCGAGGATTTATTGTCATAGTAGGTATATCTGTCACGGCCAATCTAAAAAAAGCACCGCGTTTGGTTGGTGGTTTTTATATTCTTCGTTGTCTCGAACTCCCAAAAAAACTGTTTTTTTTTATTTATTCCGCTCGGGACCATGAGCCACCTAATTACAGAAAAAATGATCAAATGACACATAAATAGCCTCTCGAATCTCATGACACTCTGTTGTTCCTTAAATTTGAAGAGGCTCAGGAACTCGAAACTTTCGTTATATCTCTTTGTCTAAAATTGATGTCGCGGAGTTGATGATGTCAGACTTTCTCAACTTATCATTGGGTTGAAGAAGATTTGCGTTGAAAAAATAATTCTGAGCCAACTGGCGAGTACTTAACACTGCAGAAAAAAAAATTTGTAGAGTTTTTTTTGTTATTTTAATGCTAGAATTCATGAAAATTGGAAGAAAACAGTCTCGAGATCACAGGACAATTTTAAAAGTCCCAGAAAACCACAGGGAAAACCTTTTCGAACATACAGGACAATTAGAAAGTTCTATTCCTAAGCTGGGACTTTTATCTGGCATTTTGAGCATTCATTATGTTCTGTTCAAGACAAAAATGCAATATTTTTAATTGGCGTAACGTAATGTCTTTCATTCAGGATACTTTTTTCTTAATTATTTAACTCCTAACACTTTAAAAAGCAAAATCCATTCAAGTGAGTCGGAAGAGCAGCCAAAAATCGGAAGCCACTCATGGTCAAAGGAATTTCAAAGTCCATCAGTGAAGTCGTTATTTTCGAAAATAAAAACATGCTCGGCAGATATTTTTTTTAAACTATTCTATTAAAATGCGGCAAAAAGGCTTGTTCTGTTGGCATTCAAATATTGCAAAAAAAAACCAAAATATTGTGAAATATTTTTTATTTTTGAATATTGGCGGAAATTAAGAAAGTTTTATAATAAAAATCGGTAAATTGTGTTATTTTACTCATAATTAAAAATATGTAAAATTGAACATTTTTCTGTGATTTTAAAAACCTTGTTCAACATCTCAATGCAATGATCCATTACAGAACCTCAAATTAAAAAAACAGAGTTTTTATCGTTTTAAGAAAAAAATCTATACTTCGAGGACAAGTTTTACTTGTGGAAAAAAATAACAGAAAGTCAATGAGCAATTCAACGACAAACGCTAAGAAGACGGCGATTTCTTGTAATATATATCTTTCACACTCTTATGCCGTTTTCGTTTAAGTCCACTCGCGCGGGGCAAAACTTTTTCTGAATAAACAAACAGAATCGTTACCCGGGACGATGCAAATATATGGTTGCTATACTCACCCTTATGCTTACCCCCAACACTGACAACTTTTACGGGGTGCAATCGCCTGCTTGAGGTTCAAATCTCGGGCAAAACTAGTGGACTTCTGAATTAATAACCGAACATAATAACAGCAGTTAGGGCAAAACTCGTGGGTAACTAGGTTGCCACTGCCAATAAACGAAAACACTATTAGATATCACTGAGGTAAGATTTTTTTCAATGGAACGGATGACAAATAGTACCGAAGGTTTTAATAAAAATGTTGTATCGGACAACATTTTGATGTGTCGTTCCGTTAGACCTAGAGAAGACACCTAGAAGTCGTAAATGAGTAGAGGTTGGAGGTTTATGAATATTGCGGTGGAGCATACTAGCTAGAATTGGTCGATCTTTGGAAGAAAGGATCCTCCTCCAATTTTCGCTTTTTGGATAGATTCTTCAGCCTTGCAAAAATCGATTAGATCTTTCTGGTTTTTCGGAGTGTTTCAGATCCTTCTTTTGAGCAAATTGGGGCACCTGTATAATCTGTGAGATTGTTTTCCAGAACTGAAATCAATCGAATAAAATCGATACGGACTTAATGACAAATGAAAAACCGGATTACTATTTGTAGGATCCTTGTATGCTGTCTTTTTGACATCGTGTTGGATTATTTTAATCAGTAAAAAACAAATGTTAGACTTACAAATACGGAATTTAAACATGTTTTTGAAATTTTCATGCAACACTGGCAGTTTTTCCGTCCAATTTTCAGAAATATCGAGCCCAACAAGCGGCGTGATTGGAAATACCCAAACTTAATTCAAAATTTGATTTGAACAATTGATTGTAAGTAAAAAGATAGCTCCACACCCACAAATCAGATTCTATTTACTCCAATAATGATCTTACTTGGAGGTGGAATTATCGGCATAAGATTATATGCCGGACCTGCACTAACAAGCTTTCTCATCGCTGCAGGGGTTGAAAATCGAGTCGCTAGCTAGATGCCCGAATCGATCAAAACGCAAACCATTCCGAATCATGCTTGAGCTGAATGATTCCATTTTGTAACATTATGGAATGGAATGGATTGCCAAACAAATTATCCCGAGCCATCGCGTGGACGAATGAAATTATTTCGACCTACCTATTTGATATCAACCAAGTTCAATGCGGAGGCCAGTGAAAATGAAAGGTATTCATAACTTGTTGTAGCGAATTGATATTACTAACCAATAATTGGTTGCACTAAACCTCCACATTATGGATATTGGGTATAAGGGCTCAACGGGTGGAAATCAAATTTTACTTTCCAACGCCATCTCGAAATCCAAGATGGCGGCTTCCGCTCAGCTTAAAAATGCTGTAAATGACTGAAAATGGAATGAACCACCCACAATATGGGTATCAGGTGAAAGGGCTCAGCGAGTAGAAGTCGAATTTCCTTATCCGACGCCATCTTGAAATCCAAGATGGCGGCTTCCGCTCAACTTAAAAATGCTGTTAATGACTGAAAATCGAATGAACCACCCACAATATGGGTATCAGGTGAAAGGGTTCAGCGAGTAGAAGTCGAATATCTTCATCCGATGCCATCTTGAAATCCAAGATGGCGGCTTCCCCTAACTTAAAAATGCTGTAAATGACTGAAAATCGAATGAACCACCCACAATATGGGTATCAGGTGAAAGGGCTCAGCGAGTAGAAGTCGAATTTCGTCATCCGACGCCATCTTGAAATCCAAGATGGCGGCTTCCGTTAACTTAAAAATGCTGTGAATGACTTAAAATCGAATGAACCACCCACAATATGGGTATCAGGTGAAAGGGTTCAGCGAGTAGAAGTCGAATTTCGTCATCCGACGCCATCTTGAAATCCAAGATGGCGGCTTCCGCTCAACTTAAAAATGCTGTAAATGATTGAAAATCGAATGAACCACCCACAATATGGGTATCAGGTGAAAGGGCTCAGCGAGTAGAAGTCGAATTTCCTCATCCGACGCCATCTTGAAATCCAAGATGGCGGCTTCTTTTTAACTTAATAAATTACTGAAAATCAATTGAACAACCCACAATATGGGTATCAGGTGAAAGGGCTCAGCGAGTAGAAGTCGAATTTCGTCATCCGACGCCATCTTGAAATCCAAGATGGCGACTTCTGCTTATCTTAATAAAGAACGGAAAATCAATTGAACCACCCACAATATGGGTATTAGGTGAAAGGACTCAGCGAGTAGAAGTCGAATTTCGTCATCCGACGCCATCTTGAAATCCAAGATGGCGGCTTCCGCTCAACTTAAAAATGCTGTAAATAACTGGAAATCGAATGAACCACCCACAATATGGGTATCAGGTGAAAGGGCTCAGCGAGTAGAAGTCGAATTTCGTTATGCGACGCCATCTTGAAATTCAAGATGGCGGCTTCCGCTCAACTTAAAAATGCTGTAAATGACTGAAAATCGAATGAACCACCCACAATATGAGTATCAGGTGAAAGGGCTTAGCGAGTAGAAGTCGATTTTCGTCATCCGACGCCATCTTGAAATCCAAGATGGCGGCTTCCGTTAACTTAAAAATGCTGTGAATGAGTGAAAATCGAATGAACCACCCACAATATGGATATCAGGTGAAAGGGCTCAGCGAGTAGAAGTCGAATATTTTCATCCGACGCCATCTTGAAATCCAAGATGGCGGCTTCCGCTCAACTTAAAAATGCTGTAAATGACTGAAAATCGAATGAACTATCCACAATATGGGTATCAGGTAAAAGGGCTCAGCGAGTAGAAGTCGAATATCTTCATCCGACGCCATCTTGAAATCCAAGATGGCGGCTTCCTCTCAACTTAAAAATGCTGTAAATGACTGAAAATCGAATGAACCACCCACAATATGAGTATCAGGTGAAAGGGCTCAGCGAGTAGAAGTCGAATTTCGTCATCCGACGCCATCTTGAAATCCAAGATGGCGGCTTCCGCTCAACTTAAAAATGCTGTAAATGATTGAAAATCGAATGAACCACCCACAATATGGGTATCAGGTGAAAGGGCTCAGCGAGTAGAAGTCGAATTTCGTCATCCAACGCCATCTTGAAATCCTTTCGCTTTCGCTTAACTTAATAAATCACTGAAAATCAATTGAACAACCCACAATATGGGTATCAGATGAAAGGGCTCAGCGAGTAGAAGTAGAACTTCGTCATCCGACACCATCTTGAAATCCAAGATGGCGGCTTCCGCTTAACTTAAAAAATTACTGAAAATGAATTAAGCCACCCACAATATGGGTATCAGGTGAAAGGGCTCAGCGCCCAGAATCTCAAGCCATCTGTCGCTGCATCGTGAAACCATTGTGCTTCATCAATAAAATTAAACAAATGATAATAAACAAGCCAAATGAAAACTGTCTTGATTGAACCACCTAATAGTATTGGAAAATCAATCTATAATATTTTTACTTTGGTCTTCGCCTCAAATGTGAAATTGTTTATTTTAATTTACTGTATTATAGATCAATGTTGGACAATCAATTGGCTGTTGATTGATTTTGATTTACAAAAATATACAACCCTATCGTGCCGTTTGTGAGTTGGGTACCAATTTATTGTGGGATACTCTATCATTTGAAATTAATCCGTCTTCATTGCAGTGTGGAGATTATAATGTTTGTAATAAACAATTAATTAGGTTTTGAATTATTCATGGTTAATATTTAAACAAATAGTTAACTACAAAAAAAAATACAAAAGTAAAGAAGCCACCATGAAAAACTTAACTTCTAATTTAAAAAACTGTGATGGCTGTTTGGTTTGGTGGCAAAATTTATAACAAACCCCAAAATTCAATGCTTTTCAATACCATCAATACAAATTCAAAAAGGTACTAGAACATTGCTATCTTGATGCCAACAAAGGTTAATTTTTGTTCTTGCCATTGATGGGGGTTTGAGTGAATTCGTTTATTTGTTTTGATTTGGATGTGGAAGCGCGCGAAGAATTCACGCTCAAGAATTGAATTAAAATTTAGCCAACAAATAAGGAAAATCGTGTAAAAAGTAAAACGGTTAGGGTAACGATAGATCGAGAAGTACAACAGAAGCAGGGGATGGATTTCAAAATGGCGTTGCATGGAGAAATTAGACTTCTACTCGTTGAACCCTTTCACCCAATACTCATATTGTGTGGGTTTCATACATTTTTCAGTCATTTACAGCACTTTGAAGTTAAACGGAAGCCGCCATCTTGGATTTCAAGATGGCGTCGGATGACGATATTCGACTTCTACGCGTTAATCCCTTTTCCCCAATACCCATATTGTGTGTGTTTCATACATTTTTCAGTCATTTACTGCAATTTTTAGTTAAGCAGAAACTGCCATCCCCAGCCATCTCCATTTGAGAAAGAATAAAATTGAAATGACCATCATTCAATTTTGTAACATAAACGAATGACGCCGATTCGAAGAAAAGTTCGATCCTGACGAAATCCAAACAGAATGCCTTGGAGCTTCTCCTATGTCTGAATATTCCACTGCGCGCTGGTTTGAAAGTAGGCAACACAGATAACACAGAAGCATGTTGTTCACAGAGCAGATCGAAGCACGTTCATTTCTGTAGGGCTTCACTAAGGGGGTGAACGTGAATTTTGATTCATTTTTCAAACCCTGCATCGCTGGCATTGTCCTCCTAGCGCAACCACATTGCATATGTCTGAAAGAAACCAAATAAAACTTATCCCATATCCCTTCACAAGACAAAGCAGGATCGACACAATCAGCAAGCAAAGATATTGTCGAATGATGTATCGAGAGGTGTGTGAAAACCGGCAATAGAAAACAGATTCTCGTTCCTCATTCAATAATCAATAAAGCTTAGTTAGCTAACTGACTCAATTGGTACACCGGTTTTTATTTTGGAATAAATTAGCCAATAGAATAAAAATCCCATAAAATGTATTTCTTGTTTCGCTTGAATGTAGTGGTCATGCAGCTCGAGTCTTAATGCCAGTAGTGTTTTTCCAATAATATCATCTTCAGTGGCGCATTTCTGGCATAGAGTTAGAGCCAAGAGGCATTGAAATTATGCAACCTCTTCTTTGGGTGCACCTTATTGAAGTTGATTTTTCAACAAAACAATGCAACTGGTGACTACATATACATATGTAGCCAGAAAGGAAACTTTTTTGATCGATCGATCTGCAAAGCAATAAAAAATTTTTCTTTTCAAATGAATACATTTTTTTCCTGCAGTGTTTGAAATTCATTGTACATGAAATTACAATTAATTAGTCAATTTTCATAACAAAATTTGCAGCTTTTAGACGGTTATGAACTAACTTCGACCATACAAAGAATCTCGTGACGCTTAAACTTCTGATAACACTAGGGAACAGCATTTTTGGTGCCTCTCTTTAAATAACTTTTTTTTTTTTGTTTCGATTATAGTCGTTTTACCATCTTTATGGCATTCGCGACTTTATCAACGTTGCAGTTGGCGGATCGTTATTGAAAAACTTATCCGGTACAACTGTGTTCGATGTTTACTCTTGGGCTCGAACTCGCGGACATCGGCTCAGGAGACAACAGACTTGCCAACTGAGCTATATCACAAGCCCATTTCTTTAAATAACTGATTTTGAAAGATTTAAAAGTTTAAACAAATTAAAGATAACATTACAACTCTTTCTGACAACGCTGAATACAGATTACGAGTATTTAATATTTAAGATTTTAATTCATTTTGCAACTTTGTTGAAGACTGCAAAATATTTGACTTATGCTTTAAAAATTAGCTAAGATTCAATTTGGCTTAAAACTTGTTTGAAATTTCATCAAATAAATATGCAGCATTGGGAAAAATAAACTCAAAAAAAACTTGAATTTGGCTTTTTTCGGTCTTGGATGTAGATCAAACAACTATTGTTTTTGAAATACCCGACGTTTCGACCAGCTTTGTTGGTCTTTTTTTTGGTCAATTCCCTTGAAAAAGACCAACAAAACTGGTCGAAACGTCGGGTATTTTAAAAACAATAGTTGTTTGAAAAAAGCCAAATTCAAATTTCTATACATCATTTACGGTCGAAAACATTAACCTAACCTCAAAAAAACTTATGTTACCTTTTTTCATCGATAACAAAATTACTCGCCGTCTTCGGGAAAGTGGATTATCGAATCAAAATCTTTATTTTTTTAAATCTGTATAATGATCTAAGTTATTTAAAAAAAGTGCACAAATTTCGTAAATGAATTTTGACTTATTTTTAAAACCTATCTTGCAAACAAGAGGTACCGTTTAAAAATCAGCGCCCTTAAGGGGGGAGTAGGGTCCAACACTTTCAAAAAATCGATTTTTTTTTATTTTTTTATTTTCTTATTGTAAAACATTTCAAGAATGTTGTGTCAAATTTTCAAGTCAATCGAAGCAAAACTGTAGAAATTATAGGCCTTTATCTCCTCTTATCTAATAATGCAAGAATTCTTGAGCAAAAACTTCAAACGCGTATTTCTCGAAAGCACATTTTTAAAGTCAGTGGACATCGTCATTTGAAAACTACTTCACCGATTCTTTTCAAATTTGGAACATATTTTATACATGTAAAATACCAAACCCCAACGATTTTCTTTTTTTTAACTTTGGGGAGATTTTACAGATAAAAAATGGCGGATTTTTTCGTGAAAAATCGTAGTTTTTACTTCAAACAGCCACAAAAATTCAAAAAAAAAAATTAAGTTAAATAAAATCGTTGGGGTCCAGGAAAACATCTATTAAAAATATTTTGCTCTGATTTTTTGACTTCAGATGATTCACCTCGGAAAAATAAGAAAATTCAACGTAGAACAGTTATACAAAGTAACAAAATTCACTTTTTTTCCTGAGGTGCTCAGAATGTAAGAGCGCCTTTTGTAAATGACAAAAAAAAAATTTAAAAAGTCGCATGAGCTTTCATTAAGTCGTATAAAACATAATGTAAAAAAACAGTTTTATTTCGAAAAAATACGAAACCTGACATAAATTAGTCGCAACTTTTTATCATTCAAAATATTTGTATCCTGGACAACATATTCTACACGCTCCTTTATTTTAACTCAAAATTAAGTACGACCGAGGATAGTTCGATTCTATGAACTTAAAGTTGAGGACCCCTTTTTCTCCTTGCGATGGTTCAAAACGGAGTTCGAACTGCGAACAATCCTCGAATAAAAAGGATAAATTTAAGTTCGGCTGTCGAACTTAGTATTGAGTTTGCCTATCAGAACTTAGTTTTGCGATTGCCCAGTCAAACTCAACGTTGAGTGCTGCCACTGAAGTGCTGTTTTGAACCAAAACTACTTAATTTTGAGTTTTTTTTTAAAAAAAGAGCGTGTATATGTGAAAAACAAATTTTAAAGTTGTTAACGGGGGTTAACTTTTGAAAATTACTAAAAAAATATTTTAAGAAATTTGTGCACTTCGTTAGCAAAACAAAGAAAAAAACTTAAGGTTTTAAATCAGTAATAATTTTTTCTTGAAGACTGCATGCAATTTGGCCTTCCCAGTGAAAAATGTACTGACGATTTCTCTATGTTTAATTTTCTCATTCTGTAAAATACGAGAATTGAAAAAAAACGGTAACCCTACCCTTTAGTATATTTTATCCTATTTGGCCTCATGCAATCACGAAATCGAAAATGGATAAGCGTTTTGCACGCCAAAAACAAAGAAACCTTTTCAAGGAATGCAGAAGCCTCTATCTGCGTGACTTTATAGATGAATATGTAAAAAATATTTCAAAATACAGTGATATTAATCTGTCTCCCATTCATCATCGATAAGGAAAAGCATGAACAAGCATCCTTCGCAACATATACAAATAACCGCACACCCGTGGACATTACAAGTATGTAGCGCATCCAAAACTGTTGCGGTTAGTTAAAACTACTTTAAGCTAGAGAAGAGAGGATAGATCACGAGAAACACCCCCTACGTAAATATGTGGAATAACTTGTTACCGACTTGGCTTGTTGTTTGCCGCTGCCGTTGCCTCTACACATTCGTATGCGGTCCTATCTGTTGTTTTTTTATATTTGGTTATTTTATTTTATTTCTTTTTTCAAGAGGGGTGTGACAACCAAACAGCGGCAAAAGCAAAAAAAAAAACCTGCAATACTAGTTTCTCCCATGAATGAGTCAGGAAGTATGCCGTTTAGCGTTTAGTATTCTTTTGATGAATGCAAATGCAGATGTGTCGTTTGGAAAAAGAACTGTAGCTGGTTGGGTACGTTAAGTAATTTCTGTATCCCGGCCAATACATGGTGAGGTTCAGATTTGTTTTATCCCTCTGACGTTAAGTGATATGTAGACTTACCCCGAGGAAGATTTCTGCGCCGATGAACTCGTGCCTCGTTTTTTAGTCGTCGAAAAAAGCTTATTGAATAATGCCATTATATTTATAGTCAACTGATTGCCCCGATTTGCGCCGTTTGAATCTGCTCCCGTAGCTTATTTCCTTTGGTGCGATGAATGGGCGACAACAAAACCACATCACTCAAACTCACTTTCTACGCGCCAAATGCGACATTACGTCCATTGGACGACGACAAACGAATGACCCAAACCAAACCAAACGGCAGATTTCGCGAATGACATTGACGTCCAAACTCACTCGCACCAACTAAAACCGCTTCAGCTGTCTCAGGGAACCTTTCCACTTCTTCTTTTTTTTTTTTTTTTGCAGAGATACGTTGGAGCACTCAAGGTAACACTTTCGTTTATCTCGTTCCACTATGCGTTAAGGCTCTTGCCCTCGGTGTGATTTTTTCCAATCACACCTCTTCAAACGTTCTCTAATGCGTATCGAAAACACTCATACAGAACCATTATAAACCTCAAGAAGATAACCTTTCACCCTCAATTTTTACTCTGTTCTATAAACAACAACGAAAATCAAGTTTGACCACTCGTAATAAATAACACACACGACAGACGCAAATCGACGAAAATATTATAATTCCGCCAACCGAATAACCGTCCTTCTAATCTCACGTCTTTTCACGACCGCTTCACGATACGTTGTGCTTGAGAGGTGGTTTGAGTGCGCTCAAACTGTTGGTTTCTCGTGCTCAGTGCTCTGAAGAAGATGGCTCAGTCAACTCTTTGCTTCGCTCGTTTGGGGTGAAATTTCTAGTCAAAGATAGTAGATAGATAGGTACCTATGTTGATTCTTGTCTCTGGCTATTGATTGACAAACTTAATCGTTCTTCCTTGCGCACGCAAAACGTCAATCTTTACCAGCTGAGTTCAATTGTAATGGTGGCATAAAGTTGCGGTATTATCTGGGTAGAAAGAAAAGAAGAAATCGCTTTGATTAGATTTATACAAGTATGAAATATATTTTGTAACGCTAAGTAGGTAAATTCAAGAGAATATTTGTCAACAGAAACATGTAAAAAAAAATTGAATTATAAAAATTACAAATTTTATAGACAAGAGCCTCTAAAGCTGAACCACAAGTCCTTTGTTTACTGAAAATTTCGCCAATTTATTGTGTTGTTGATTTTAACTTTCTTCAATACTTAATTACTTGCACTTCCATATATTTAAATCTTCTATTTCTATATAAAATCAATATGAAATAAAATTGTTACATATCGTTCCATTTTGGAAGAATTGACATCAAACGGAGCACAAAACAAGCATTGATAAACACGATGATTTGTTGTGTTCACCCATCCTACTTAAAAAAAGGCCTCCTACAGGGTATTAAATTTTTTTTGAGTAATTCACCTTGATCCATTTGGGAAAAACTATACTAGACGCACCAGGCGGGGTGAAATTAGACTGAGTCGATTTTGGATCATTTTTGAATTTTCAAACCATGGGGTCTAAAACGCTTCGTTTTTGTTCAGAACACATCCATGATTTATTGCAAAATTTTTAAGTAATGTTTACATGAGTAAATTTGAACTTTTATGTTTGTATGGGAAAATTGAATATTTTATACTGAAAAATCAACGTCGTTTTGGTTTCTTCCGTGGAACCAATCCTTCTAATGGTTTTTGTGCCAATTTATAAATTTTCCAAAGAAAATTTTCCGCTGAACAACTTTGCCTAATATCATAACTTCGTATCTTTCAAGACAAAAAAGTTATTAGCTGTTTTTCAGGTGTATGTCTTTTGGCATTGATTAACAATAAATTCAATTTACACTACTGCTTGTGCCCCGCGAAGTATTGCATGAAAAGTGGTCATGCAATACCTCGCTAGGCACCCAGCAGTGGTGTCAATTGAATTTATTGTTTATCAATGCCAGAAGACATGCACCTGTTAAACAGCTTATAACTTTTTTTTTTTCTAAAAAGATACAAAGTTATAATATTCGACAAAGTTGTTCAGCGGAAAATTTCCTTTGGATAATTCATAAATTGGCACAAAAACCATTAGCAGGCTCGGTTCTACAGAAGAAACCAAAATGACGTTGATTTTTCAGTACAAAATAAATAATTTTTTAATATAATAAAATATAACAAAATTAAACATAACAAATATAACAAATATAACAAAATAATAATTATTTAATTTTCTCATACAAACATAAAAGTTCAAATTTACTCATGAAAACATTACTTAAAAATTCTGCAAAAAATCATGGATGAGTTTTGGACCAAAACAAAGCTTTTAAGACCCCAGGGTTTGAGAAATTCAAAAATGACCACAAATAGATTCAGTCTAATGGCCCATGCCATTCTTTCTCAAAAATATAGCTTCGAATGATGTTATTCTTCATTTTTATTGTAGCAAACAAGCTTTTTCATCATATAATAGATGAAAAATTCACAAAAACGACTTCCTTTCTTAGACACAGAAGGATTAATGGAATCATCGTGAAACTTGTTATTTTTCATGGGTAACATATAAGGTTTTATGGTAAATCAGCCTGCACAATTTGATGAAACTACAGCTAATCGTTTTTCCACTCGTATGTACTTTCGGAATACTATAAATATTTTGTTGTGTTTTACTAGCTTCCCACAAATTTTAACTAAAATCAATCATATCAAAATTAGAGCAGAATGTCCACAAGACCACGTGTTTAAGGCTCACATTTTGAATGCTTTTAACTTTCGAGAAAACCCGAATATCAAAACAAAATGTTATTTATTTCATTTGCTGACTCCCAAATTACGATAACAATGCATAATTATAACTAATGCAACTCGTCCTTGTTTGATTTTCAAAGGTGCACTAATATTCGATTCCAAAAAATTAACTGCCGCCATGTTTTCCGCGATATCAGTCAAGAAATTGAATTTTCTTGCCTACCTGAAGGCGTTTTACCTGTAAGGATATAAAAAGTGTTTTCTGAAAAGCGAAATTTTCGATAAGAGTAGCAATAATAATTTTTTTTTTTGTTTCGATTATAGTCGTTTTACCATCTTTATGGCATTCGCGGCTTTATCAACGTTGCAATTGGCGGATCGTTATTGAAAAACTTATCCGGTACAACTGTGTTCGATGTTTACTCTTGGGCTCGAACTCGCGGATATCGGCTCAGGAGACAACAAATTTGCCAACTGAGGTATATCACAAGCCCAGCAATAATAAACGATTTTTTGCCAAAGTATGATTTGTTTACAAAAACACGATGAACAAGTAATTAAACATTTAATGTTTCAATTCTTACATTCCGTATAATTATTGTTCCATTAGACTGAGTCGATTTGGGGTCATTTTGAATTTCGCAAACCCCGGGGTCTTGAAAGCTTCGTCTTGGTCCAAAACTCATCCATGATTTTTTGTAGAATTTTTAAGTATCGTTTACATGAGTAAATTTGAACTCTTAGGTTTGTATGGGGAAATTCAATATTTTGTACTGAAAAATCAACATCATTTTTTTTTTCTTCTGTGGAACCGAGCCGGCTGACAGTTTGTGTGCCAATTAATTGAATTCCTTAAGGAAATTTTCCTCTGAACAGCTTTGTCCAAGACCGTAACTTCGTATTTTATTAGACAAAAAAGTTATTAGCTGTTTAACAGAGGTATGCCTTTTCGTATTGACAAACAATAAATTCAATAGACCCTGCAGGATGCCTAGCGAGGTATTGCATGACTACTTTTCCTGCAATACTTCGCGAGGCTCCAGCAGTGGTGTCAATTGAATTTATTGTTAATCAATGCGAAAAGACATATCTCTCTTTAAACAGCTAATAACTTTTTTGTCTAATAAGATACGAAGTTACGGTCTTGGACAAAGCTGTTCAGCGGAAAATTTCCTTAAAGAATTTAATAAATTGGCACACAAACTGTCAGCTGGCTCGGTTCCACAGAAAAAAACAAAAATGATGTTGATTTTTCCGTACTATATATTCAATTTTCCCAAACAAACCTAAACTCATGTGAACGTTACTTAAAAAATCTACAAAAAATCATGGATGAATTTTGGACCAAGACGAAGCTTTTTAGACCCCAGGGTTTGAGAAATTCAAAAATGACCCCATATCGACTCAGTCTATTGTTCAATTTCTTACCACCCTTTCGGTATGGTGCGTTCTGTCCACTAGCTTTGGCGTTCTATCCCGCTGTTTGTTTTCTGGCTGTTTTAGATTTTTCACAAAAAATATAATCAAAATCGCGTTTTCATCATATTCTTTTTTGTTTTGATAATACGTAAATCTGATCGTAAACGAAATCGTCGTAAACTTTCTATTTGGTTTTTAGATGATTGGTATCGTTGTAAATAGCGATTTTGCTTAACTGGTGCGTTTTGTACAGTTTCCCCTATAACAAGGTTCAGGCGTTTTTTTGTTTTGTATCAGAATGCTGAAGCATGGTTGGGGGAAATGATGGAGGTGCATTACCAGAACGTGTGAGGTTTGAAATCAAAGATTTGTGAATGCTTCGTTGCTACATCAGAGCTCGGCTACGAAATCAGAAGTAGTGTGAATAGTCGTCGTAGCATAGGTGGCGGAGTACTTACAGCGGTGTTAAACACGCTCAGCACATCATTGGTTACTTTGACTAATACCAATTGCATAGCAGCAGGCGCGGTCCTATGATCGGGATGATCGCCAGCAAAGGACATTAGTCCCAATGAGGCAATGATTGCCAGTCCAGGACTCTTGGTCCAGTCAAGGCGATGATCGCCAGTTGAGGCAATGATTGCCAGTTCAGGACTCGAAGTCCAGTTGAGGCGATGATCGCTAGTTGAGGCTATGATTTTCAGTTCAAAACTGTAAGTCCAGTTTAAGAAGAACCTCAGAATAGCAATAGTTCAGGATACAAAATCTAGTTTAGGCAATGATAGCCAGTTGAAGACAGCAAGTCCAATTGAGGCAATGATTGTCAGTTCAGAACACTTAGTCCAGTCAAAGAAACGAAAGTCTGTTGAGGTCTGTAAGTCCAGTTGATTGCTAGTTCAGAACTCTAAGTACTGTCAAAACGATTATCGCTGTAAGACCAGTTTAGCCAATGGCTTTAGGCTTATACGAAGATCGCCAGTTAAATCAAGTATAGGTAAAGATTGTCAATTCAGGACAGTAATTCCGGTACAGGCGAGGGTCATTCAAAAATCATGAAACTAACTATTACTTTTACTTCTATTATCTAGGATTACTCAAATTGCGATTCCATTGAAGTAAATCAATCAACATTAGAGTAGATGCAGGATTTGACCAAACAAATTTTCTTATTTTTGAGGGGGTGATTATGGCCGGTAGCGTATATGGCCAGCAAATTCTAATTCAACGCTGTAAGTACCTCAACAAAAGTTATTTGGTGAAATTCATTCCAGAGAATTGCAAGTTACAGCTGTTTTAGTTTGGCTGACCGACTTTTTTCAATTTTAAGCTATAAGGTGATTAATAAATTCTTTTATTGAACAAACACCCCGACGGAGTGGAAAAATTTGAGAATTCGAAAGTACACCTACTAGGAAAAGTTCCTAGTTGTTAAAACATGCAATTCAATTTCGTGCGTATCTCTCTCATCAAACAACGTATCGCTAATCTGAAAAGTTATATTTAATGCTCATGAGTTGTTTTCGCTTTTTGGATATTTGGTGAAAATGTTTTTTCAGGCTAACTTCGTTTAAACTTTAGCTATGATTTGATCATTTTTTGATAATGTTCACCAAATAGTCGATATGTTCAATAAATACTTGCAAACTTGTTTCGACCATAACTTTATTGTCTTACGAGTTATTGCAGATCGGTTTGGCTCCATGTTTGATGGATCAAAATATGTCGATCCTTTTTAGAAGTAAAAAAGACTTGAGCCTTTAAGGGTTAAGTTGCCTTTGGGGCCATCCAGAGACCCCGTGGACAGAAAAATGAGATTTTTATCCCCTTCTTTCTCTCCGTGCACAAGTGTGGACATTTGGCAACTCCGACCCCCACCCCCAGATGTCCACCTAGACAGATTCGATTTTTGTTGCCTACATCTAATACTACAATTCCATTTCTTTTTTTATTTTCCATTGCAAGCTCCGATTTTAACAGAATGCATCTCAATTTGAGATTCTCAAAAACCCATATTTTTTTCCTGAAATAAAGATATCGAAACTGTCTAGACAATTTAAATTAAAAAGATACATTTAAATTAAAAAAAAAAATTATAAAAAATATCTTTTTTGGAACGTTTTTGAAAAAAATGAGCTTTAATTGTATTTGCCTCGACGTAGCAAAAATGATCGATTTTGATTTATTGATGTAAAAAGATTCTTCATAATTCAAACTATATTTGGTAATTAATTTACATATTTTACGTTTGAAAAAAAAAAATTGATAAATATTTGGAAAATGACCAGACACATCAAATTAAAAATGTGTATTCTCGACATAAGTTTCTTTTTTTTTGAACAAATCATTTATTTTTCTTTCCAAGGCTTATTTACTGTGATATTTTACGTCTTTCATTAGCTTTTACTCACTTATACCCCTTTGGCTCGAAGAGCCTCATACATTTTGAGCCGTTATCACAATTAGTTAAACAATTTTAATAATGATCAATAGTTTTTATGAAAAAAAACCACTTTTAATTTAAAACTTTCAAATTTTTTTTTTTTTTTAACGAACACAAACACATACAGGATCCCAATGAAACTTGATGTTTCCTCGAAGAGATTCTTTTTTTTTTCCTTAACTTTAAACGTACATCTTTCGAGGATATGATGGCTAGCATCTTACAAATGGTAAAACCACCACTCCACAGAATGTTTACTATGTATGTCGTGACCGGGATTCGATCTCATGCCCGCTCATGGCTTAGTAGACTTGAAGGCTATCCTCTAGGCCACGGGATGCGGCTCAATTAAGTTAATAAAGTAAGAAATGGTTACGATAAGTTGTTCTGAGACCTAGTTACGATTAAAATAATAAAAATAAATTTCAATCTTTGGGATTTTATGGTTATAAAAAATTACATTGAAAATGTGAAACTTACATTATTGGTTGAAACTGGATATCAGCTATGCTTAAAATTCTTAACAAAGCCTGAAAAACTTTTTCACCTACTTTGATTGGTACTTATGCTCCAAAGCTTGTAAGAGGCTCGCGTTACCTGCATATGTATGTGAGTGCAGTTGTTCTCGCATTGTTTGTTTTCTATGCAACAAGTGAAATATATTTTCATCAATTCTATCATCACTTTTAAAATATTACGCACAATGGTACTTTTTTGCAAAATATTCGGTGATGCAGACGGTCAAAAGTACCGTTTTTAGCTTATTTACGATTTTTCATGTTCAGAATATTCGTTTCACCGAATACTTGAAAAGGGCCAATAGTCGGCATTCGGCCGTTCGCACCATTCAGTACATCTCTAATGATATTTATTCAATTTTCGACATATACTGAAAATTCTACTACTAGTTTTTTATTCATAGCAATTATTAACAAACACTTTTCTCAAATAATTATTTTGGAATCGTTGCAAAATGAGAATCATTAAAATTTTGGTGAGGGTTTTACCCTGATATGAAGATTCCCAGAAAATATTGTGGATAACTTGAAGATTTTATTTTTACATTTTCTTCTACGAAAATGTGTGTTTAATTTTCATTTGTGAAATGACATTTATATCGGAAAATTCCTTAGAGAATTCTTAAAGTTATAATTTTTAAACTGCCAAAGGTAAAAATTACGAAAATTATTTTTTATTAACACTTTTTCGCCGTGAACATCTAAGATTCGCAGATTGTTTTTTAAAAGGATATCAAAATAAGTATATTGAGGAAACTTGTTAAAAGTTTTTTTTTGTAGAGAAAATCGGGAGACAAGGCGAATTTTTTTCGCATGTTTTTCAACATCAATTTTCCCTTATCTAGTCCCTGAAATTTCATCTAAGTTGGATTCATTTCTCTACAAAAAAAAAGTTTCGCTGACTGAATGTTTGAGTCAAGACCCATCTTTGGGTCACAGTTTAAAAAACTTGTTAAAAGTTTTCACTATTTTTCTTTAATTTCAAATTTTTAAAATTACAAACCTACAAAATACAAGTCTTTTTTGCATCTGTAACCCCGTGAGAGTTTTTTGCTCAATTTTGGATGATTTTTTTTAACAAATCGATGCGACTTCCTTTTCGATCCTCTGGAGTAATAGACGCCTAGAGTGGTTAAAAAAGTTACGCCCTAGATTACTTCGAAAGCCCATTAGCTCCAGATGTCCTTTCACTAAAATTAAATTAAACGATGCTAAAGCTTAGTTCTTTAAGAAATGGGACAGTTAGGAATGCGTGTATCTCAAAACCATTCGTTTGATTCCTATGAAGGAATTGAAGGTAATCTTATGATAATTCATAAAAAAAATTGAAAAAAAATATTTATCGTTTTTTGTAAGAAAAGTTTCTATTTTATTCTTGGTACTCCCCATCGGCCAGCGCACACTTTTCTCAGTCATGATATTGATCAGTTTTTCAAACTTATACTTCGTCTAATCAGTATTATAGGCGGCTACATACCTCCTCCTTCAATTTCTGTTACTTTTCGGCCCAATACTTCGCTTTTAAAAGAAACTAAGGGTAATTTAGCTGTTTCAAAATTGATACAACTCGGTTATTTTTAAGCCCCTTTAAAGCGTGTATAGTGGAATTCCTGCTAGAAAAATCTGACACTAACGAAGTAAAACCATCATGAGATTAAACTTAAAGTATAGTTACTATAGATAGTAGGTTGCGAAGGGTACATACAAGATAACGCTTTTGAAAACAGTAAAAACCGAGGTTTTCGTTTTAAAAATTGTTGTTTTTTTCCACAGGAGCAGAATCTTGACAAACCATTTATTTTATTAAAAAAACAGCAAATACATTCTTGAATATGCTAGGCCACGAGCGCCACCTAACCACGAGCAGACATGTAATGGGATTCAAACACTGGAATTTGTTTGATATAGGATTTTTCATAAGTTTTGTCGTCCATCAGAAATCATCTGTCTCATAGCCTCGGTACCGAGCTCTGGAGCTGGCAAAAACTTGATGTTTGAGGTTAAGTTTTCATGACTCATAACGAGGAAACTCTTTCAGCTTATCGGAGAAAAAATTTGCTGGTCATTTCGAGTTCATTCTGCAACATGATGCAGTCTAGCGGTGAAAAGCTTTATTACGTCTGCATAAAAAAAAGTTTATGCAACGTCAACATGTCATACAAATCGTTAACGAACAGTATGAATATTAACGGTCCAAGATGACTGCCTTGAGGAACACCGGATGGTATTAAAATCTTCGAAGAGCAGAAGGAGTTGACTTTAACATAGGCCAAGCGGGAGTTCAAATACGAAGCAAGCCACTTTGTTATCCACTCAGGAAGCCCAAGGTGTCTATGTTTGTCTATTATCAGTATGTGAGGAACGCGGTCAAAAGCTTTGGAGAAATCGATGTATACAGTGTGAACTTACTGACGCTTTTCGAGTTTTGGTACCAAAAATGTTTAATGCCATAATGTTTGAAGTGGTTAAACGTTAATTAAAGTTTTCAATACTTTCTCCCAATAGTTACAATGTGACAGTTTCATGAAAAACAGTACACATTTCATATCACGGTACAACCCGTCTGTTTCTTTTTATCAGCTGCCTGCCTTGTAACTGCTAATAGGTGTACATTTCTTAATCGTACAACAGCGTCGTCGTTGTCGCGTCGTCGTAACAGAAAAAGCATGTGATCTACTGATAAAAATCCGACGCGACGCCCATCCACCATATGCCAATCTCGCTCGCACCTCACCATACACCAGACACCCTTTGAAATCGCATCTAGAAACTTTTGACCCGCCGAACTGGATTTGGGAAAATTTATCGGTACGCAATTGAACCGTCAATCAAGCGGGTTTAAGCTGGCAATCTTGCTTCTGTTTGATTGGTTGCGATTATTGAGGGGTTTACGAGCTAGATAGTTTTAATTGTTGTTGTTTTTTATTGGCTCCAAAATTAGTATGAAAGGACTCGAACAATATTATTTGAATCAACAGAATATTAAAGTTTGTTAATTTCAAACAACTGTAGGCCCCAGGTAGGAATCTGAATACCGGTGTGTCAACTATTCCAACTACTTAGAACATAACGGGCCACAACTTTCCTAAAGTTCATCAATTTTGCCAATGCTGTTAACCCTTTTGTGACCATCTGCTAATGACAATTTTGACACAAAGTAAGGATGCCATTTTTGGCGTTCGATTCGATCTGTGAGTGTATAAAGGGCAAAACACATCAATCCGGATAGTCCTTGTCAAGTTAGTAATTTTCAATGTTCATTTAAGAAGCTGAATATATAGTGGGAAGTTGTCTACTACCGGACACTTAAGATATTTTAGCAACAATTCAAAAATATATTTATAGAGTTAGAGTTTCAATATTATAAACACTAAGCTACATATATAAGAATAAAATTAATTTACGTTACGTCAGTTGGGATGAATAAACCTATTGGGCTTAAAATCCCGGAAAAAAATACGTTACGTTAGTTTCCACTCTGCAAAAGTGTTGTCTATGGCCGGACACAACGAATTACTCGACCTCGACCAGAGATGAAAAAAAAATGAATGTTTCAAGTTGAAACCACGTTTAATTTTGAATATTTGCTTGTCCAGTCATAGGCAAAAATAAAGTGTCCAGTCTCAGACAAATCACTTTTTTTTAATTTTCCTAATGTTTCGTTTGGTTTTCCATTTCGTTATCTTATATCATATACTGTAATCGAAGGACTACGTTACTCAGCGTAAGTAACATAGTCCTTGTCCGGCTGCTTCACGACTTGGAAACAGTCGTTCCTTCTACTGAACAGAGAGATTCGGGTTCCGAAAAGCTGTTTGAGCTTCTGAACAGTCTCAGCAAAGCTGAATTCCCTCGGATGCTTGGGTAGAATGATGTTGAGATACCTATCGTGGACGGTAACGTTGAGACTTAGGAGCAATAATCGAACCTTGGCCACATCATCGAGTTTGGAATCATCCTGGAGGAAAAAGTCTTCGTATTTTTGATACTAGCGGTCAAACGTCAGACCACTGTCCGGATCGTAGCAGAATTCCCCGATGTTCGATGAAAGGGATTCAAAGGCCAGTTCCGGATTGTTTGCTGGCTGATGGGAGGCCGCTTGATTGGCGAAACGCTCCATAATTACCATCAAACGTTGATTCTGTTCCGCCATCTGTCGGTTTTGTTGCAGGATCCAAAACTCCAAAACTTCCTTCGGTTGGTGGTGGGGCCATTTATCCCATCCTCGTCTCCAATTGTTAACTCTTGAAGTCAATACTTATTTGAATGATAGCCAGACTAGGGATGAATCTTTATTATAATCTTTCCATCTTATATACAGTTTGACATAAGTTTCTGAGTTGCTGCGATTAGGATAAATGTACTCTGTGTTGCTATGATCAGATTGCTAACAATAATCCGAAAATTATGCACACAATATAAGGCGATCCTCTTCGACCTACTAGGCAAAAGCATTCGATGGCTGTCATTCGTTTACCTTTACAAGTTGCCATATTTCAAACACCATATCAGGCTGCTTCAACCATATTTTCATGGTGTCAAAACATTATTGGGACAATGCGTTTTCGAAAATTCAATGTTCTGCGTACATAGGAGGTGTCCGACCATAGACAACTTCCCCCTACTCAACAAATTCCTTCCATGGAAGATTGCATCAATCTGTCTCTTATATTTGAGATGATTTTATGAACCATTGATTTGTTATGTAAATTTAATTGATTCAGGTGAAAAATAGTAGGAAAAATTAGAAAATATCACCAGCTAATCACGGGATCTGGTGGGCATTTAGTGCGATTGTTTTAAGATGTGTTTGTAGTTCTCGGGTAGTTGACGTGTGTACTGAACTGCAAATACAAATTTATTTTCGATGCTGTCAGAGACAAGTTTTGATTTAATTCTAAGATTCACTGAAGAAAAATAATAATCTTTGGAAATCAGTCAGTTGTTAAGTGCGATAATTATGTTTGGTGTATTTTGATTATTATTCGTACAGAGAAAACGTCTTTCATAGTAGAGAACAAAGTTTCTCAAATGAGTGAAGAATCAAGTGAATTTTTGAAACGTGTTGAGGGCAAGAATTGAAAAATCACTCCACTTTTATTGATTTTTGTTTTTTGGGTTAAGCTGCTATGAAGGCTGAGACAAGAAATGACGCTCTGGCCAAAGTGTTAATGTAGTGATCGAGGGGGTCCGGGAAATGTGTGCTCAAATTTTATTGAATGATTCCTGGAGGAAGTTTTTGAAGATCATTGTTGTTCTAGTGGGTTGAAGTTGGTCCGACAGAAATATTCTGGTTTAATTTGGAAATAGCTGCTTGTGGAAACTATTTTCTATGCCTGCTTTGTTATTTTTTTTTATGATGTAGATTGCAAATGCAGTTGAAAGTAGCATTTGAGTGTATTATGTTGTATGGATTCTTGGTCTTTGGCATTAGAAAGTTGCAGTTAGGTTTGACCTTTCATTATAGAGATGCTTGAGTAGGTTACTTAGGCACCTTTGCAGGATTCTTTATTTGTTTCGAACAGTTGGAGGGAGTAAGATGAGTCAAACATGTCCAAGCCAGTGGTAACGGGCCCCTTGGTTGTGCTGCACTTATTGTTGATGAGTTAAGCATGAACAATATTTGAATGTGCGATCGAAACTTCCCGTACCGACTCGGGTCGAAAGACCTATCAGCCACTGCTGGGTAAAACATACATACATTTGTTATGTAACTTTAATTTTTTTTTTTTTTTTTGCTCGTACTATCCCAATTTTTGGAACTGTCAGTTATATTTGAAATCAAGGTATTATTTCAATTTGGGATGGTGTTTCCTATGATCCCACCATCTTATTAGCTTTCAACGTCCATAAATCTCCGGGCGATAAGATTCGCTTAGCAAGAACTTTTAATCGTTGTGTCGTAAGACAATTACAACGCATAAATATATAAATTGCTCTGCAGTTTCTACTTCAGTTTTGCAAAACCGGCGCATCTCGTTCATGAGTTTGCATAAGGTCCGTATTGTTTTCAGATCATGAGTTTTCAGGTCATAAGTTTTATGAATCTTTTTGATTGCCTAGCATCAGCAGCCACGGGCAAATGAATTTAATCTTCAAATTTTCCCAATTTATTTATTCTCTTAAAGTGCACAAGTTGATACTCAACAGACCGTTCTTAGTCATGACCCTTTCAGATCCTAGCAAGTAAACCCACTCTTTCATTTCCTTCTAAACCGCAGTGTCCTGGAACTCAACTCACCACCAGGTTGACAGTTGATTCGATTCGATGTTTATAATCCGATGGAAACTTTACGTAGGTTTTGATTAATGAAAAAATAATATCGATAATAAAAAAAACAAAGCATTGACTTTGTTTTGAGATTCAAACTTCTTTCCGGGTTAAAAAAAAACAATAACAATCATAAAGTAAACAAACCTTGGCTGTCCGGCGGCAGCGTGCGTTGCTAATGAATCGATCGGCTGACTGGGAAGTTCATTTTTTCATTCACTCTTTCGCATTATTCCATCGTTCATTCGGTAATGTCCAATGGTTTGGTGTGGTCCGGTGTGCTTGATACTTCTTCCCTGCATTCACACAACCATATCTACAGGTGTTCCATAAAAATGCGTATTTTCGCCAAATGCGAATCTAGCCAAACAATAAATCCAGACACTTCTGATTTCCACTAGTCACTGTTGGATACGTAAGGCATTTCACATTGAGAATGAGCGTTGAGCATCAATCGCCAGTTATACACTTGTGACAGTTCGCCAATTAAACAAAATTAAAATATGCTAAACCCACAACAATCATCAAATATTACACAAAAACACATGTTTGACAGAGGGAAAGAAATCAAATTTCTTACGTAAAACATCAAACATAACTATTTGAAATGGTATCATACCGGAAACTTTTCGAAACTATTGCAAAATAATAATATACAATCGACCGGAACAAAAACCGACCGTACGTAAAATAGGCAGCCGATGAACTAAATTATGGCTGATGATGTGATGATGATGTCTGCTCTGCATGGGTGTTTGAGCAGATGTCGAAGATGCTCCCGCTATTCCCATCGGCAGTATCGATTCGCGAGCTTTGACTCGTAAAACAAGAAAATCAAGTCGGTATGTATTTATGACGCTCGTAATTGATTGCAGTAATCATTACAAATTATTTATTATTTTTTTAAAGGTCTGTAATAAACTAAAAATAAAGCTTCTTTAGCGTTGATCAATCTAACATTAATTTATTGACTTTTGGATGGAAAGTCAGAAAGTCAGGATCTCCAACTTTATAGATAGAGCTGTAAGCAACCATAAATAACCGATAGAAAATGAGATGAATTTAAAGTCTCAAACTTCGGTTTCCTTTCATTTTAAATTATCTTATATATTCCGGCTTCATGCCTCACACATCTTTTCTATCTACTATCTATGAAACTTAGTGAATCTGGATGAATCAGTCAAACGAATAAATATTGTAGAAGAACGCAGCTAAATTCATCCAAAAGAAAATGAATATAAGGCGAACTTGCATACAACTTAACCAAACGGCAACAAAGATTAAGGCCGATGACATAGTGAGTGCGATGCGATGCGAATTGGCGGAAAATTTACGGACGCAGCCTACGCGAACTCGAGCGGCGGAACAAATTGACATCTGCTTCGCCGCGTTGAGTATGTCAGGTTTAAGCGATTCACATACATTTTCATCAAATGTGGTTCACCGCATTGAATCGCATTCACCGCATCGCATCGCATCGTATTCACTATGTCATCGGCCTAAGACTGTTCATGACTTCACCCTTGTTCATGTTTTCGACCCTACCTGGGGGAAATGGACGGCAATTTTTCAATTTCAACGTGGCTCGTGACGGAATCGAGAGTAACCCTTTCGAATCGCGAACCTCCCCGGACTCTGACGGTATCTCCTGAACGACCGGGGATATTCCATTGCCTGGTCCATCTGCGCCGGCTTGTCCCTCTAGGCTGGCTGACTCATTTGCTCTGAGTGCTAGTATATGCGTACTAACTGAATGTATCTATGCTGATCGTCTTCAGGCTGGCTCCTAACTGGTCCTTCTGCGTTGGGGGTCTTCCGGCCTGGCTTGCTGGCGCTTTTATCTGGCGCATTTGCTAACAGCAAGAATAAAACTTGAGAGTACCCCGTTTTTCATTTTTCCAGACGTATCTGGGCCCATAGCCTGTTGAAATTAAAGATTGAACACAGGTTTCAGTGGTGGAATATAGTAAGGTCCTTACAAAGCTACATTCTACACTACTTACTATGTTCTCCAACGAGCGTCAGTACGCGAATTGTCTAATATAATTGATTTTCGAGCGTAAGGAAACTGGTCACTATCCTATTTGTGTATATCTTACCGATATAGTTTATACTGTACTACGGCATTGTTTATGTCAGAGATCGCAGCAAGCCGTGCTCGATAGAACGGTCGTGTTTTTCCAACGTCGCGTTTTCTCGTTTGTATTTTCGCGAATATCAATTTTGGTGAATTTAAGGCGTTTTGGAGATTTCTGTTTAGAAAGATACCCGATCAGGAGGGAAAAGCTAAATTATATCAAGATGAGATATTTTGATACTAATTTTTTTCCTATCTAAATGAGTTATTATTCAGTACTCGTAGGATGTTAAAATATCTCAAATTATATCAAAAAATCTATGCGATCATAGCTAAATTATATCAATTTTAGATATGCTCCTTTCAAGTTTATATCTCATTCAGATAGCATAGTTTGATATTGGACAGAACAAAACCTATCAAAATTATAACTTATCAAGATATGAGTGCTTCAAGAAAAATTGCTAGTGGCATGTCAATAAACCTCATTATTTGTTAAAACCATGCCCCATTTTTGGTTTCCCAATAGTTGGATTCAATTTTACGAATCGGTTGAGCGAAACTCATTGATGTACGGTTTGGCCTGTTGACTTCGATGTCCGTGTTTCAGAAAAAGTTGCACGTATATCAAAATCAGATATAATCATTTTATATTAGGACAATTCGAAAAAAATCTTTATCATTGAAAATGAACTCAACCCCATTCAAGTCTGTCAATTAGAATAAGATATAATTCAGATTGGAGAAACTTAAAATCGATAATTTGGAGTACTTAATTATAACTGAATCAGATATAAATATCTTGGTGAGATACGTTTGAGTTATTATTTTGATATGCTCTCCTGATCGGGTACATATTACAAGTGGTTGAAATGCATCCAAATAATTGAAATAGATGCTTTTCATTTCTAAGTTTGGTGTTCTGTTGTGCTTGGCAAATCGTGCGTGAAGAAAATCAATCGTTGGTTATAGAAAAGGAATTCTATTTCCGGTCGTCGTGATTTTCATACTTAAAATCAAATATATTAAGTTTCGGTTGGTTCCCGGGATTCCCGTTAACATTTTTGTTCTCGTAAAATGCTCATGTAGGTTTCTCCGTGTAGCAGAACGGAAAAAACAAAATGGAGGTCTGAGCAACATTTACTTTCGACTCGTATTCGCTTTTATGAGTACTTGACAGAGCCTAAGGTAAACGCGAAAAATCAATTGTTGGTTGATGTTGGGCGGTTGAAACTAAGGTAACAGTGATGTTGAGAACATGTGAATGCAACCAGTTTGAGAATGACCGGAACCAAGAAAAATAGGGAGATAGTACCAGCAGGAATCCTTAGAGATTGGTGAGATTGTTTCTTTTTAAAATTACTCCTTTAACCCTAATTATTCCCAGATTTTTCCCAATTACCAATCAATCAATAGTGTTGAATTATAGCAAAATATCATATGAACCGTTTGGCAGGGAGCTCTACGCTTCATTCCTCCCTTGTTCCTGTATCTTTCGCGGTTTTCATCACATGGTTGGCCTGGCCGTAGTAGAATCTGCAATGCATGGTAGTATGTAACAGATAATACGCTGAAAAGAAAGTTGAAAGACTTCCATTTTCCGGATGCATACATGTTTTGGCCATGTTGATGTAAGAAGAAGAAGAAGAAGAACTACGACATTGTTTATGTCATTGACAGATGAAGGTTAGAGCTAATACATTCACAAAAAAAATCTTCAAAAATTGTCAAAAACAACCCAAAACAAACTCCGAAAAATGTTCGCGATTTTTTTTATGGGCTATACACTAGATTTGGAAAATAGATATTCGCTGCAGCATTATTTCACTTTTCGACAAAAAATTGAGCACATTTTGAAAAGAGTTGTAATCGTTTAAGATAAAAACTCGGGCCGGAGCCAAACAAAATCAACAAAGCTTTTGTTCTATAAATAAGACATGCTCAGTTTGATGAAATTTATAATGATTATTCTAAAGAAACACTATTAGTTACCCGCTGACTGGTGATTGAATTAGACCAATTTAACATTTGAGCGTTTTATTATGTTTTTTTTTTCCCTTTCCAAGCCCTGGATCATACTGTATTCTGGCTGAGTAACTCTTCAGAATCAAATTCGCAGATTCTTTTTCAAATTATGCTGATAGTCGGATGCTATTGGTTTGTAGGGATGAATCATCCTACAGGATGAAAATCCCAGAAAAAAAAAAAAAAAAAAAATGCTATTGGTTTAGCGGCATGGTAATGTCCTACAAAGATTATTGATTCCAAAAAATTCGATAAAAAGCAGAGTAACGAAATAGCTTAGCTTAGCTTGATTGACTACGCATATCCACCTTGAATCATTGAACTCGAAATGCATCATTTACAGGTTTTTTTTTATTAAAATAAATTATAGAGGAACTTCGCATTTTTTACATTTGATTTCAAACTATACATTTCGAATTTCATGATCGCTGGCGTGGCTAAGCAGAACACGTTCCACGTCGTCAATGGTTGCTACTCCGTGATTAATCGAGTCCATCAATTTTGCACAAAGTCCAAAAGAATGGTGCTTGGGATTAGCAGCCATTCTCATTGTACAAAACGGATGCTCTCCCTTTTTATATGATAAATAACGGCGCCGGCCACGCCCTAGTAGTCTATAGGGAAAAGGGAAGGATTGTTAGTAAGATACTCTTTAAATTCAACTAGCAACCATTTCACTCCTGCATACTCTAAAAAAAAATTTTTTTTTAAATAGTCAGAACCAAAGATAAGCTAGTATCGCCAACTATGGAAACCGTCTATACGTCTGTGAATCCATATTCAAGTATCCGAGAAAGGAGTTGTGTTAGTTTGTGAAAGGTAGAGATCAGGATCCATTTTGGTAAAAGGTGCGATCATGATTTTCCTACACCTCCTATGCTCCTAGACATTTCCTAAGGAAACTCCTATTTCTATGAGGCATTCGATAAATGTCCAATAGAAAATGATCGAGTAAAATATTGAAAGCAAATCAATACCATTCAAATTTCTTCCTTGATAAGCTATAGCTCTATTTTCCTAACCATGGTCCCTGTTGAAGCAAAGAGTTTGCAAAAGGGCTTAATGACTGGAGACGGAATGAAACTTAAAATAAAAATGAATTGTATTATTATATTTAGACACATTTTTTTCCATATTGTTTCTCTATGATTATAGCCTTTTAAAAACTCTTTGATTCTTTGCTATCCTTCGCCTCACATTTTTAAAATCTTCAGAGCTTTGATGCTTAAAGAGCACGATAAAAAGCAGAGTAACGAAATAGGTGTTAAATTCTGTAGTCTGTCTTCTATGAATATTTCCTGATTTGTACGATTTCTACAGATTTTAGCAGCCGTCTTTCAGATACTAAAAAAAGAGAATAGAAAAATAAGTAACAGATTAAATATAGGTCGCAATGGTTCGACGAGGGATTTTGCGAACCGAACCAGACGGATTTCCGCTGGGTATTATACTAGACCCAGCGGTATTCCGTCTAGGGCGTTGTTTCGGATCAATAGACTTAAAAGCTGTTAAGACGTCACGCTGGACTAGGATATTACGAATGAACCTGCAAATTCCAACTGGGGTTCCGTTGAATACACCGGTTTCTAGTAAACACTTTTAGCCTCACGGAGATGGATTCGCTACACGGTTCAGCAGTCTACATTCAGCTTTCGCCAATTTATATTTCGAGATGGTAATAGTCTTGAGTCTTGACTCTCCGGAGGACCTGCAACCGTATTTGTTTCACCATGCTTGCTTCGTTTTTTTGTGGGCGTTTTTGAGAGTTAATAGGGTGTTTCCGAGTACCAACAAAATACCATATTGAGAGTTGTCAAAAGTTTATAGCAAGTTCACTGGTGTTGGGAAAAATTGGTAGACATTTTGATGTTTTGAAAATTTTACCATGCAAAAATGATTTCAAGATCTCAGGGCGTTGTATTTTTTTACAGCACTATTTCTATTTCAGCCGTATGTGATAGAAATATTGCTATTTTTGTATCACAGCATGCCAAACTACAACACGTGTTGTTAAAAAACTTGATGGCCACCGATCTTGAAAATGTTTTTGCATGGCAAAATTTTCAAAATGTGCTAGAAGTGACAAAATTTCTACCACTTTCTCCCAACACCAGTGAACTTGCTCTAATAAACACTTTTGCCAACTCTCAATTTGGTATTATGTGTATAGCACCAAACCGAATAGCGACAGTAGGACTAGCGACGCTTTTTTACTAGCGAGATTTCTGTCATTTGCAGGTTTGTTTTTCTTTTTTCAGTCCAGTAGGCGATTTCGATGTAGTATTCGAACATTGTTTATGTTTTTTACTGTACATTTTCGTTAGGCCATCAATCGCATTTTCCAAGTATCCTAGGAAACTTGCGTTGCTTCGTTATTATTTTCAACGTCGCGACGTATGCGACGTGTCGCTAGTAGGCAAAGCTGCTATGATTATTGGCGCTCATATTTAGGATTTTTCCTGCATGCATAATATTTTGTTGGTTCTCGGAAACACCCTATTAAAGTATAGAATTCTGAAAAAAAATAGACAAGAATGTAGATGCACAGATTTGAGAGCAAGTTTTAAGGAAAATTTCTCATTCAATAAAAGTCGATCCCCAAACTTTTGTAGACCACTTAAACAACAGCTGTTTTATATTTATCCCATATTATGAAATGCTATCAATCTTACACATCTATATTTGTGAAAAGAAAAAAAATCCATAAGAATAATGTTATGAAACTGTCTTCAGGCATGGTAGACTTGACACCCAAAATGTGCGACGAAAAAATGTACTTTTTTTAAACATTATCTATAGTAGTTTTTAATATATAAAGTTCAGTAGATACTTTTTGGTACGCTTTTAAGGAAGCTGCTGGCCGCATTAGCGCTCATCGATTTGACCAATCGGGCTTTTTTCAGTTCTGATGTGATCTATTCTCTAAGCGGAAGAGTTCGTTAAATGTTTCCGGAAAACACAAGTGCTCAAGGTTTTTTGATTGCTGTGTGCTCTGTTGTTTGAGAAGTTAGACTGACTGAGATAGACTAGATAAACTATTCGCGAAATAACACTAGTTAAACTATTCATGTTCTGTTGAAAGTGTTCTTCTAGCAGAAACGGGCTCGGAAATGGTTCAGTGTGTGTGTCGGTGTGGTTCAAGTATTGCTTCCGGAGTTTTTAGAAAATCTGCACCTATTTACTATCATTGTTTGTATAAAATGGAATACAATGTTACACCTAAACTTTGTTCGAGCTTTATTATGTTATCTTTATCTGCGTATTTCATTCGACGCTTGTATGATTGATGAAGGAATGAACTATTTCTAACGATACTCTTAAATTCAAACAGTGAGCATTAACTTTTCCAATAGAGCTTTGGAGATCAAACAACAAAAATGAAAATTTATTCCATAACAATATCACAATTTCTAAGAATCATCATTGAACCACTCACTGGTTTTGATCTTGATGTGAAAATAATATTACTACAAAAATAAATAATCGTCGAGAACTTACCAAAAACTTGATAAAATACTAAATCGGAGTACGCGCTATAACTAACTTAACGCGAGTTTACCTTGAATAACAATTACAATGAAATAGCGAAAAAATAAGAAAGCAAGTTACTGCTCTTTCTTGTTTGGTTCGATCGACTCCTCGGACGTCTCATTGCTCATGGCTTTCTCCACAGGAACGGAATTGCTGAACGACTTTCGCTTCAAATTGGCACTGGCGTCCGCGTCGATGTTGTTGCATTTGGTGGGTAATTTTTCCGCCGCACTCACGTTCCCATTCCCATTCGGGTTGAGATTGTTGGTCGCAAACAGCAACTGCGAGTTCTGGTTGAGGAAGTGTTTGTGCTTTTCCCGTAGCGTTTCAATGTTGTTGCCGTGGGCAATCCAGAAGCGGCGCGCCGTCAACATACAGACGTCCTTCACGTACAGGACCCACTCGAACATTTTGTACAGCACCTCGGACACGGAGTCGTACTCGTTCGGAATGATGCCATCGACCGAGCTCTCGAAGTAGCTGAACATCGGGAACCAGATCCGGGTGCGATTCGAGTCGTGGGACATTAAAGCCTTGGATGAAGAAAGACATAATAAATAAGTTTCCCAGGTAAGCTCTTGGGAAAAATTACAGCACAAATGTTATGAAATTCCGATACCGTAATTTTTCTCAAAAAAAAAATTTCACTAGTTAACTTATAACGATAATGATGCCTTATTGCTGATAATGACGAATTTAAATAAAAACTGTTACATAGTGTTTCAAAGACATTTTGATGGCACGTTTTCTGAAAAACACTGTGCATTGACACTGTATACTAACAGGGTTCAGATTTTGGAAACGGATTAGAAAAATTCATCTCCGCTCACGGAGACCGTCAAAAATTTGTTAAATAAGATCTTGAGACATTTTATCCCATATGGAAGATTGCTAAATCATCGAAAAAATGTTTATATGGTTTGTTCTTTTGTCCACTGCAACCAAATCTAGTAAATAGATACGTTTTTTGCTTCAAAAATCGAAAAATCACTAGAAATTTTGAGGGAAATAAGAAGTCGCTGAGAAGCATTATTTAGACCTCGAGAGGGTTAAAAAAAACTCCTACTTCATCCAACTGCAGAGTCGGTCCTTTTTATGTTCTAGAGTATCCCATAAAGTAGAGTAGGGGAGATAAGGGCATAACTAGCATCCAGGGCATAGTAAGCATTCCACTTTTCACGAAAGTGAGAATTTTCTCGAATATATTTACATGAGGAACAGTTTTTGTATTTCGTATAGTATTAATTTTTCAGCATAAAGGAAACTCCTTATCATATTTACAGAAATATTAAAAAAAACAACTTGAGAACCTAAGTGACGAGAATATTATAGTTTTTGAGCATCGGAAATAAGCTTTTATGATAGTTAAATCATCTTTATCTATAAGATAGGAACTGCGACATGATTCACACATTGTTCCTCAATTTTTACCATCATTAATTTTTTCCTTTTTGACTATAATCAATTTTTAAACGCTTTTTTACTTTAACTTGTTGACTCAGCACGATGAGCATTTTGTGCCGTAGAATCTAGCAGCGAATTGAACTCAATTAATTAAATTGAATCATAGAACCACAACTTAACTAATTTTTATCTGACGATTCAGCCTAATGGTTAGGTGTTGGTGAGATAATCAGAAGACTCGAGATCGATTCCTGGTCGAGGCGATTTTTTTTCACTTTCCATTTTACGTCCAAAAACCTAAATACTTACAAAGCTCAATTAGTTTCTTATAATTTAGGACATGTGATAATGTAAAAAGATGCCTCCCAGCTATTTCGAACTGAAATTAATCCATAACTTCTCAAAACTAAATTTTATTAGGCAACAAATATTACTAAAATGTTGTGTTTAGATGTGCCAATACGAAAAAAACAATCACAGAAGTAAAGTCTGTTTCACATAGAATCTGGTCCCATCTTTTCATTTACTGCAGCGCCCCTAATTGTCACATCGCGAATCTATTGACAGTGTTTTGATCCGGATGGTTTGTTTACTTAGTGGTGAAAATTTCATCAAGATTGAAGCAGTCAGTCAAAAGTTATCGACGATGGAACGCGAAAGGCGAGAGAAAATTCTGCACACTCACGTAAAAAAACCGACGTGGTCAGGGGTAAAGATCGCGAAATTCCTGAAATATCCAAAATCGACGGTAAATTCGGTGCTGCAACGTTACCGGGAGACCCTTACGGTGGATCGAGCAAAACAAACCAGGCGTAAAAGTGAAACATATGACCGGAAGCTGCGAGCAAAGGTAATTCGATCAGTTAAAAATAACCCTGGAATCTCCTTGCGTGATTTGGCGAAAAAGTTCAAGACGAACCACAGTACAGCTCGACGAATTTGTTTGCGAGAAGGCTTGCGGTCTATCATGCAAGCAAACACCCCAACAGGACGCTGAAACAAAACCTGGTTGCCAAAACCAAGGCAAGGAAGTTGCGCGAGAAAGTGTTGACCAATAGAACGGATGCATTTTTATGGACGACGAAACTTACGACAAAATGGATTTTGGACAAATAACCGGTGACAAATTTTACCTTGCGAAGCGTAAAGCGTAATGTTGCTGGTAGATTCAAGTTTGTTTTTTGCAGATAAATTTGCTCGTAAGTTGATGATTTGCCAAGGGATCTGTAGTTGTGGGAAGAAGACTAAGATTTTCATCCCTGGGGATGCAATGAATGGAAATGTTTACAAAGAAGAACGTCTCCAGAAGAGGGTTTTGCCATTCATTCGGTCCCATAAAAGTCCGGTGAAGTTCTGGCCGGTCTTGACAAGCTGCCACTACAGCCGGGATGTCGTTAAGTGGTATAAGGAGAACAAGATCGATTTTGTTGAAAGAAGTATCAAGAAGTATGAAGAAATGTGGCAGAACCATGAAAAACCCGCTCAAATGGAAAAGTAGTGGAACAAGATGGCGAATGAGGTTTCCAGCAGTACTGTGCAGAAAATGATGGGTGGTATCACAAAAAAAGCTCGAAAACTCATCCGAAAAGCTGACGAATGATTTTTATGTATTTTTTTTCCTAAAAGTGCAATAAAAACTCTACAAAATGACATTTTTACTTTTGTTGTACGTTATTTCTTTGCGGAGAAATTATCTATTTTATCCGACCAGATTCTATGTGAACAGACTTTATTTATAACTACACCATATGCATCGGGTTAATATTTAATTTTTAACAGTTACAACTGTAGAGTATAAGGCGAACCAATAAAATAATAAGAGAAAAATATATGGTTTTAAGTTTCAGTGCAGTAACGATTCACAACATAACTCTCAACACTCTTCATAGTGGATGTAAAATCGGTCCGTTTTACACACGCACACACCGGACGTTCAATCGTTCCCGATCAAGTAAAGAGAGAGTAGCAAATGGAATCTTCGTGTGCGTACAGGGTTGCCAACATATATTTTCAAAAATCAGGGAACTGGTGAAATAAAAATCAGGCAAAATCAGGCTTCATAAGTAACGGAAATTCCTCTAAAAGTGGTGACCTTTTTTTTTTTTTGGTCATCACTCTACATTTTCACTGTGTTGTGGGCCTACTTGGTTGCATAATTCTACTGAATCAAAGCCGAAAGATTCCTTTTCATTCCCTTTTTAAGATATGAAATAATGGGAATCTTTCGATTGGTTTCATTCAGCCATATTTTTGCTTTTTAACTTCAGCAATGGTACCTAATTTAGTTCCTTACTACCCATTTTTCATCACATTCGCAAAAATCAGGCAAAATCAGGCATTTTTTGAAAAATCAGGGAAATTCAATGGCTTTTCAGGTTGTCAGGCAGAGCCTCGAAAAATCAGGCAATCCCTGAAAAATCAGGCATATTGGCATCTCTGTGTGCGTATAGTGTTGAGAGAGCAAAGAGAGCAAGAGTTCTTTTACATAAGCAAAACGACAAAGCGAAGATTACGCGTTGCGCGAGCATCGTCAGTTTTCGAAGTAATGTTGAGTAAACGTGTTGTGTTTGACAAGATGTGTGACGGCAGATCACAAACTGAGTGAAAAAAGAAATTGGAAGTCTCTGGATGCTACAATGGCGCAATCAAAAGTGCTCCCTAGAAGTGAAGAAACTCTTTTTAAAGTGAAAATAATAAAGAAAATGAGTGCTGCAGTTTCCATGGCGATTTTGGTTTCATGTGGCTTCGGTGCCTAGCAAGTCACCATTTTGTTATCTGAACGTGTTAATGGTGTGATTGAAAGTTTTCCGATTGTATGCTTTGTGTGGCATTATAGATTTGTAGGTCCTCCGAGTGGGACAACTATCAGCTCTGGGTGGCTGATAGAATAAACTACTCTGTGTGGGAGCTGTTGAAAAATGTAAGTCCTCTGAGTGGGACAACTATCAGCTCTGGGTGGCTAATAGAATGAATTCCTCTGCGTGGGAAAATGTAAGTCCTCCGAGTGGGACATCTATCAGCTCTGGGTGGCTGATTTTCTTTTTAATATCTTCGGACGGATTTTACATCCACTATGAAGAGTGTTGAGATTTATGTTGTGAATCGTTACTGCACTGAAACTTATAACCATTTATTTTTCTCTTATTATTTTATTTGTTCGCCTTATACTCAACAACAACTACATGGTGCAAATTTAAAATATTTATGAAAAAGGGACTATAGTTATTCATTTTTGATTACTCAAATAACAAACAACAAGCAAAAGAAATTTGTTGAGTAAGATGCTAAAATGTGATTCACTTTCAAGTACGTACCTTATGACATAAATAAGATAAGTCATATCTGTTAGATGTAGAGCAAATTTTGCTTTGATTTTCTTGTATCGATACAAAGGTTCAAATGAGAAAGCACTTCGAAATAATGTGTGAATACCAGCTGCACGAATTTTTTTCTACTGTAAAGTTCCGGTCCATGAGTGTCACGTTTTCTCACTTTGAACAACATGCGCAAACTTGAGATGAATTTGGAATAACGGTCTAATAGTTCGAATTGCGCTATAACCCATTTTTTGTTTAAAAACTTTTCAATGACTTGTCGAGAAGAAATAAGTTAAATTTTTATAATAATTTTTTCATAGTTTAAGGAATCAATTAAACCTACAAATTTTTAAGAAATGAATGGGATTTCGAGCATTCCGGCAACTTGAGGCGTGTTTCTCGAAATAAACTTTTGAGCTTTCTCATAAGCGCCTCAATTATAGATCCCGTTTTGAAAAATTGTGTTTTTCAGGGTTCTACCATCAGGACATTACTCAACTTATAATTTTAAAGGATCGGACCACACACGGTATCACTCGATTTTCTTCCCGTCTCAGGTTCAATCCTCGAACAGGTTTCTTGTTGGTGCAAACGTGACTAAAACTGATTTTTCTTAAAAAAAAATAGTAAGTCTTTTAACTTGAACATGAAAACATTCCATTTATTCGTACACTCAGGCAAATTCTTATTATAATTTTCATAAGATGCGTCTTACGAACCGCTTTTAAGTGTAAAATTGATTGTCATTCTCTCATTTTCTCAATTTTCAAAGTAAGCTCTTATGAAAAACAGAAGAAGCGGCATTATGAAAAAATAATGAATACAGATCGTTCGAGAAACCTGGCCCAGTATCAAATCGGCAGTTTTTTTGTCTGGGTTTAAAGTTAGCCTCCATAGTAATGATCCACATTTGAAGATTCCGAGAATTCGGTTTAGAAATCTTAAAAGAAATTCACTAGCCCTAAAATTTCCAATAGTGTAAAATTGGCATTTTAAACCGGATAAATATTGAGGAACAATCAAATATATCCCTAACGTACATGATGATACACTACAAATAATCTATATATATAAAAATGAATTTCTGTCTGTCTGTCTGTCTGTCTGTCTGTCTGTCTGTCTGTTCCCTATAGACTCGAAAACTACTGAACCGATTTGCGTGAAACTTGGCCGGTGGGGGTATTGGAAGCAGGGGAAGGTTCCTATTGTGGTTTGAGAACCCTCCCTCTCTCATGAAGGGGGGGAGGGGCCTCCCAAACAAAAGACAATTTTTTGCATAACTCGAGAACCCATCAAGCAAATGGTATCATATTTGGCATGGGGTGGTATTTGG